>NW_026057578.1:57871567-57888002 GCF_023721935.1 Panthera uncia | reverse complement strand
GAAAGAAAGAAAGAAAGAAAGAAAGAAAGAAAGAAAGAAAGAAAGAAAGAAAAACATTGGCAGCCTCTACCCCTTCTTTCCTATCAGAAGCATCTACAGCAGCATGCCTCACATACAGTAGACACTCAGTAAGTAATGTGAATGTTCTTTACAAACAGTTCCTCCAGGAGGTATTCCTCCTATGGCAATGAATGAAGGCAGAGGTTGACCCTGACTGACAGTTGTTAATGCATCTGTTAGGTCCAGTATCTTCCGGTAAATGTTTCCTGCTGAACTCAAAGCCATATTGACGGTAGAGGGATGGGAACCATACAATATCACTGACATCTTTTAATGGTAATTGAGGTGTCTCTGATTTAGCCCAACGGGATGCTTATCATTAAACACTACTTAGGTAATTTCCATGGCTAAATTTTGTCTCATGATATCAACAGGTAGGATTCCAGGGAGTCCTTTACTGCTTTGGCAAGCACTTTGCCTAGGCTAGACGAATCCGTGTACGAAATCCTCCTGTGCGAGGCTGAAAAGTGCGGCGAGGTTATTTGTGGAAATATTCTAAGAGTTACACCACAAAGTCAGTGTCGTGACAGGGGGTCCTTTGCTTCAGTGACATCCTCCTCCATAAAAGCACGGCTAAGGAGCCTTCCACTGTTGCATTTTCCGCAGGCGTTAGACGGCTTCATCATCGCAGTGACCACGGATGGCAGCATCCTCTATGTTTCAGACAGTATCACGCCTCTCCTGGGGCATTTACCGGTAAGTGTCTGCTCTGCTGACCTTTGCCAGTACACATTATCATCTTACCTTGAGAACCATTCAGATCTCAGATCAGGGGTGACGTAGGTATGAGGGGGTCTGTGCGTAAGAAAAGTTAATGGTGTTCTCAGCAAGAACTTCCCTTCTAGAGGAAGGGCAGACGCAGGCATGTGCCATTCTGGAACAAGCGAGGCACCAAGATCTTGGCAAACCCCGACCTGTCAGGGGGACATGGGAGCAGGTCCTCACCCTCTGTGGCCCAGAAACCATGCAGCAGCTGAACCGATGAGAGAGTCCCAGCACAGTTAGCAGATCTTAGAGCCTGTACCGAGGCTGATGGGTGTCCCTCCAAGGGAAAAGCCGACTTCCTGGGTCAAAGCAGAGCTGGTGGAGGAATGTACAACAGATGGATGGTGATGGGGCGTGGTTTGGGGATCACTGAGGACATGTCTGAGATCACAAGTGGGTGATGACACTTAATGGTAGTAAGGGATCTGTGACAGGGGGGATGGAGGGTGGGGGGAGAGTTGAACTATTCTGAGAGGATGTAGTTGGACCAGGGAGGCCTTGGGGAATGAGAAGGGTGTAGGCAGCAGGACAAGCCCTGCTGTCCAGGGGAGCCAGGTGGAGGCTCAGAGTGGGGGTGGGTGCTGCTTGACAAAAACCATCCTAGATGTTCTTCCCTCCCCTTCTTCCTCCTTCTTTTGCTACCTTCTTGCCTCTTTGCCTCTCCTCCTTTCTCCCTCTCCTCCTCCTCTCTGCATAAGTCCTCCTGGAACCCTGCTAACACCCACTCACCAAGCAGCACCTAGCCTGTGGAGGGTCCACCTCTGGGGATCTCTCAAAGGCGTTTGGCCGGCCTTCCACTTCCTGCCACACCATTATTTATTCCTACAGAGTGTGATCTTGAATGACAGCTCTACCAGGAGCATCCCAAATGAGATAAAAACCTCTCTTCTCTCTCCTCCCAACAAGCCCTGCCAGACCACCTAACCCCACCACTCCCCACTC
This sequence comes from Panthera uncia, assembly GCF_023721935.1. Taxonomy (NCBI): domain Eukaryota; kingdom Metazoa; phylum Chordata; class Mammalia; order Carnivora; family Felidae; genus Panthera; species Panthera uncia. The sequence continues at coordinate 57,886,235 of NW_026057578.1, read as the reverse complement.
CCTGCACATGGGTGGGTGGGTGGCCGGCCAGCAGATGTGATAAGGAGGGTAACTGCTTCCCCTAGTTCCTGTACAAAGGAAATCCTGGGCTAGGAAGACACTGGAGGACCATGGCCGCCTCTCCTTAGCTGCACCTGACAGAGAGCAGTGTGGCCTTGCTCTGTGAGCAACTCTGCTTCCTTGGGGTGATGAGCCCAGCTTTGCTACTGGCCCAGGATTCCACGCTGTCTTGGGTTACACTTGTCCTCGGAAGCCACTCCCCATTGCATCATTTCTGCAAATGACACTGTGTGGAGATCAAAGCCACTGTCCACATTTTTCCTTTGCTTGGTCATTGTGTGACGTAGCCCAGAAAAGGAGTTTTTACCTTGCTAGGCAGATGCCTTTGAATTACCCCATAATCTGTCTAACCTTTGTGTTTTGGCCCACTCCCTGCACCATCTCCAAGTGAATTTGGTCGGGGGTGGGGGTGGCTATCTCCTCTTGATAGCTGTCAGAGAGGCTGGTTCTCATTGAGTCCCAAGGAGACAAAAGCACAGTTTCACCCTGGTTTTATCTGAGGCTAGAATAGTGATGAGGCCAATACGAGGAACACAGAAGTGATCCCACCAAATCAGCCCAGCTTCTTTGGGCTGACCTGAGGTGGCTGAGGAAAAAGAAGTGATGGGTGCTTCTTTGGAGGAGTCTGTGTTTTGTCTTGAAGGGGTGGACTGGGGTCATGACAGGCACCGATTGAAAGCAATGACATGGAGCCTCCTTAATGACCCAGGAATGAGATGTAGGAGCCCAGAGATGTTTGGGCAAATACGATTTGCTCTGTTCTGCTTTATGCTTTAGTAATTATCTGATGACCCAGTTACTATACATGACAGAGGGGAGTCAGAAAGTAAGTCTGGAATTCTGATTTGAAATTACGGAGCATTTTAGGACCACCTATGTGAATGATTCTGTAACTCTGGAAGGATCAGAAATGATCCTGTCTCTGGCTTATCAATGCTAAAGACTCATATGAATCATGAGCGTCTGTCAATACACAGACTACACCCAGACACACATAGAGTCAGCCCTTAAAATCTCGCCAGGGGAGGTGAGCTCAGGATGGGCAATCCCCAAACTTAACTTCTATTTAACTTATATTATCCAGTTTTTATCCAGAGCATCACCTTCTTCTCTTTTTTTGCTTGCATCTTTGTTCTCGTGGGTGGACAAGGGAGATTAAGGATGGATGCTTCCCAGGTGCCAATCAGTCACCGGCTGGTTCAGCAGAGGAGCCCATCCAAGAATACCTGTATCCCCTCTATTTTACAAAGAAGGAAACCCAAGGTGGCCTGGCCAGTGAGGTGTAGAGCAGGGCCTAGCCCAGACATGACTGCCTGCAGAGCCCAAGCTCATCACCACTCGGCTCCAGTGTATTCCTGATGCCAAGGGTTGGAGTTGTCATTTGGGAATTCTGCTTTTGGTTTAATTCACTTTGAGTCTGACTTAGTTACTACTCAGCATGAGCCGAGGACTTGTCCACAGACAATGCAGCCTTTCAAAAGGCCCACGTGAGATTATTTTCCCTTAAGGGTTTGCAGTTTTGTTGAGAGATTTCACCTATAAAACCATTAGGGACTAATCGGAAAATAGCCAACAAGTATTGAGCACTTAACTATGTGCCAGGCACCACTAAGAGTGCCTCCCGTGAGTGAATATGTGTAAAGCACTTAGTACCTGGCACAGAGCTAGAGCTATATCACATTCGCTCTCCTTACCCTTATAATTCTTACAATGACTCTGTGAGATAGGTACTTACCCCAGTTCAAAGATGAAGAAGCTAAGGCACAGAGAGCTTCAGGTTCTATAGCCAGTAAGTGGTGGGGCTGGAATTTGAACTCAGGCATTTTGACTCTAGGATTGGTTGCTTAACCACTACTCAGAATTCTATATAAGACAGAGTAAAGTTCGGTGTACTCTCAGGGTAGGGAGACTGGTTAAGAAGAGAGGATGGAGAACTGAAAGGTAGTGGTCAGTCTTCGTGGGAGAGGTGGCCATTGAGGGAGGGCACGTCCAACAGAGACGCAGTGTGGGCAGGGAGCAGGAGGCTGTGGGCCCCAGCAGCAGGGCCCCATCGGTATCAAAGGCTGGCACACCAGGGGTTAGGTCCCACTATCACTTGCGTGGCCTGGGATTGGAGGCCCATCCATGATTGGGAAGGTTGGGGGACAAAAAGCAGCAAGAATTCCTTTCTATTTTGAGACTGTCAGGTTTATAGTCTCTCTGTCCCCTTCCTACTACCAGAAACTCAGACATGGCAAAAGCTCCCGTGATAGATTTCTGTATAGCAATCTTCTGCTGAAACATGCTAGAACTTTCTCTCCCAACTTGATAGAGAAAAAAAGAAGAAAATAGCTCAAAGAAGAAAATGATGTTAAGACAAAGTCAAAACTTTCCTGTGGTGGCGACACCAGTACATTTCAGTATCTAGAATTAACGAACACAGGTGGTCAAAGAAGAAACATGGGCATGGCGGATGAGTGTGCAGATGGAAGACCAAGGGCTAGAGGGAGCTTCTGAAATGAAAACTTTCCAGGAAAGATCTAAGGGACTCTAAGTCACATGCCTCTGACAGACTTGGGAAAGAATCATATGGCTGAGGCAGAACCAAATGAGAGACTCAAAGTAGGCATAATCTGTGTTTCCGGTTTGGACTTTTGTTTGAGTTTCTAAAAAATCTTCCCAGGTGGTTGTTTTGATTTGTTAATGATTGCAATGTTTGCTGAATGAGGGGGATCATGCTAGGTTCATAAAGCAGAAGTCCTGTCTCTAGCCCTGAGCACAGACCCCATGTGGCTAAGTGTTCACTGGGTGATGGGCTGAGGTCTTAAATGGGGCTGCTACCTCAGGAGCAATTGCAAACAGCTCTGGGAAGTGCCTCAGAAGTGAGAAACATGGGCGTGGACAACACCACTTCCCCAGTGGGAGATAATCTAGGGCATGAGTGATTATAAAGTTGGAGAAATCTACAGACCAAAAATTACTTCTGTGGAATGCTGGTTCTCCTAAGCTCCAGCAAGCAGTGCAAGATCAAAGTGGAATAAGGGAACAAATTCCCGTGGTGAGGGTCACAGCAGGGAGAGGAGGTCATGAATAGGAAAGACAGAGCTCTGGGCTGTGTTACCACACAATGTAGCAGCAAGTCCGTGAAACACCTTCCAGGAAACATCGCTCTGCCCTCCCTTCCCCCTCCACCTGCCCTCACCTGCTGGAAGAACCTACCTGATCCCAGTCACCTGGTCAAAGGTGGCTCTTGGTGGGGGCCAAGCTGGGGGTCCCTCTGTCTAGGAGGGGTGTGGCAGGTGTGGCTACATGCAGCTCAGAGTTGGTCACAGGTTGAAAGAGTCCAGGTCACCAGTTAGATTGTTTTTATTTTAATGTGCCTTTTGATTTTTATAAAGCATACATGCAAAAGTATGTATAAAACATACATTCAGTTTTTAAATTGACGATAAAGTGAGCAGGAACATACAGGTGGCTGTCACTGAGGTGAAGAAACAGAATATAGCCAGGACCGTGGAAGCTCCTGTCTGTTCTTTTCCCATCATACCCCCACCTTCCAGCCAGAGGTGACCATCTTCCTGGCTTTTGAGATCATTGCTTTCTTGTTTTTCTTTGCAGTTCTACCAACTTGTGATCTGTCACTGAACACTGTAATTTAGTACTACCTTTTGTTTAACTTCATGTAGAATAGAGCCATAGGAAATGTACTCCTTTTGCTCAACATGGTTTATGAGATCCATCCATCCCACACTGTTAGTAGTGGCTGTCATGGGTTTATTTTCACTGCTGCCCAGTATTCCACTGGAGGAATGGGCTAAAATTTCTGCATCTGTTCCAGCTTGGAAGTCTTAGAAAGGGCTTTTGTGAACATGCTGCGTGTGTTTCCTGATGGACATCTGCAAGCATCCTATAGGGACTATGTGTAGAATTGCTGGATTATAGAGTAGGTTCACCCTCACCGCTACTAGGTAATACCAGGTTGCTAACAGTGGTTGCACCCATCAACCCTCCACCTGCAGAGTTGAGTTCCAAGTGCTCCGTGCCACAGAACTTGGATTGTCATGCTTCCTACTGTTTGCCAACCTAATGCATGAGGGCATCTCATGGAGTTTTGATTTGTGTCTCTCCCCCATTGCTAATGAGATGGAGCATCTTTGCATATGTTTGTTAGCCATTTGGATTTCCTCATTTGTGAACACGGTGCTTGTTCAGGTATTTTGCCATTTTCCTACTGGATTGTCTAGTTTGTTTCTTGTAATGATTTGTAAGCATTCTTTCCATGTTCTCAATACTCGTCCTGTGTCAGAGGTCATTTGAATTGCCTCCTACTCACTCTGCCTTAGGGATACAGGTTCGGTGGAACACACAACACCCAATACTGGACACGTGAGCTCAATAGCTGTTTAAGTCACGTATGCTTACAACCTGGAGGGCGAGGACGCACGGCCACACAGGGCCGCGCTCTGGAACAGTGAACCAGCAGGGGCTGTGAGAAGCAGGCTTCCTAGTAACAAGGGGGTGAGGTACTCCCTGATCCCCACAGGAGTGAGACTGGCTTGTTTGAGTAATTCCACAGGCTGGCAGGGAACTAAACCCTCTAGTCAGGGATGAGCAGGAACTGTGCCTGTCCCCCTTGATAAGGAGCACTGTTTAGCTAGGGGACCTTATCCATGGAGCCAGAGTGTGAAGGAGAACTTTCAGTTGTGCAAAATCGAGGCCCTCCCAATTTTGCCAGGTGACAAGGCGGCAGTTAACAGTGAACCTTAATTTTAGGACTTAACACCATGGTGTGTGTGTTGCAAACATATTCTCTCATTTTGTGGCTTACCTTTCCCTCTCTCGGTTCTTTTCATGAATAGAGATTCTTCATAATTGGTACCTTTTATACCCTAATTAATTCTTCACTACTCTAAGGTCAAAGCCACTTGCAGTGCTGTCTTCTGAAAGCATTACTGTTTGGCCATCAGTTTGATTCCGAATCTAAATTGCATCAAAGCATATCGACTATGCTTCCAGCTTCCTGGCCCCTTAGGGAGATCAAGGGCCTGACTGCTTCCCTGAGCTCATTCCTGCCTCTTCGCAGTATGAAGCTTCTCCAGGACTTCCCACAATTGCCCTTTGCAACTGTGGCCAACACATCTCCAGCCAGAACTGCCAGGGCCCGTTTGGGACATTGCTGGACAGAGTGTCCACCCAGCTCATTTCCAACTCAGCTGGCCACCCTCTGTGTGCTCCCTGTGCAGGCTCTCACTTAACTTTGCTGGGTAGGACTAATCTGGTGCTGCTGGTTTGTAGGGAGAGAGGAAAATGCCTCACTGCCTCCCGAAGCGCTTCCAGATCATCCCCAGGCCCCCATGGGGCCCCAAGAATAAACATGGGAGATGTGCAATTTGGAATTTAGGAATAGGCATTTGTATTGAAAGTATTTTTGGTAAAGATTCTTGATAAAGCAGCCAAGGACATCCCAGTAAGTTGAGAATGAGAACCTTCCACCTCCAACAGGTAAATGATGTTCTAGACACTGTGATTCAGCTATGAAGATAGCTGCAGATGGCAAATGCCCTCCCTTGTCTCTGTAATTGCTGTCATTTTAATAAGCAGAGCTCAGCTCATTCAAGGGACAGTTCAATTGCATATATAATTTACTCTCCGGTAAGCGTTAGGGTTTAAATTTTCAAATTATCATTGTTTGTGTTGGTTGTCATGTTGAAATGGCATAATAGTAATATAACAGTGAAGAGAGAGAGAGCTTGCTCTGTGCCAACCACAGCTCTGAGCACTTTTCATGCGTATATTGACTCATAATCCTCACAGTCTCCCCCCTCCCAGCAATCTCCATCCAGGGTTCACCTTTATTCTATGCAGAACTTGTAGCCTGAGGTGCCCCCACAGCCCTGTGACCTGCCAACTGCCTTCCACAGGAGCAACAAGGTCAGGTAGCCCTGTAACCCTGCTCCCTGTCATACATCAGGGGAAGGGGTTTCCACCTGGCTCTCCAAGAAAAGGCCATGGAGTGACTTCGTCATCATTTTCTTGTATCTGAAATGTCTTTAAGAAGAAAGAATACTGTTGTCTTTGAGCATTAGTCAGCATCTAAAAAACTAAAGGGAATGCGCTTACAATAAAATCAAGAACATCAGAAGGAACTTGGAGAAAGCCTGAATGAGAAAATGATAGCACAGGCTAGTGAAGGGTTTGCAGAGTCTTTGCCAATAGAGATCAAGCCAAGCCAGGGTGCAATGGAGCTGGGAGTCCCTTCCTTTCCTCCTCCTGTCCTTCATCAGCCACCAAGTTAGTATCTCCCTTCCTCACAGCCTCTAGAATGCTGGCTGCAAGAGGGAAGGGGCTTGCCTGCTTCGTTGTGTTTCTTCCCAGTGCCAAAGGCAGTGGCTGGCAGGCACACAGTAGCCCTCAGTGTTGGGTGGATTATGCTGTTGAATGACCTGTTTGGACTCTCCCTTCTCCTGTGCATTACATCTCCCCATTCCCTGTGCCTGCTCAGACTCTGACCATCTCTAGTCTGGTTTCCTGTGCTCCCTCCCTCCTCAGACTAGAAACCTTAAGGGATTTCTTTAAAGCACTGGTACAGTGCCTTCCTCTAGGCCCTCAGTGGGTTCCATCTCCCCATCCCAGGCACACAGGACAGGGCACTGTCTCCTCTGCAACCTTCTTTGCTCTGGCCTCACTTCCCTTTGCAACCCCTGCCTCCATTGCTCTCCTCCCTCCCCTGTGATGTTTCTGTGCATGCTGTGCCCCCTGCCTAGAGCACCCTGGCTGCCCTGAAGACGCCATCTTGTCCCCCAGATCCCACTCAAGGATCCCTGCCTGTGGGAATTGTTCCCTGAAAGCCTCTCGGTCCTTGTGATTGGATTCAGCACACCATGCTCAGTGTTCTAGGGGTGTCTTGTTTTTACTCCTTTTACTTCTTTCAGCTAGTTAATGCATTTTTTTTTTTAAGGCCAGGTACCATTAGATGTCAGGCATATCAAAATGAAGGCAGACAGGACCCCTACTCTCCTGGGGCTCCTGTTGGATGGGGCAGGCAGAGGATACACATCAGCATGTGAACGAACAAGAAAACTTCAAGAACTTTCTTAAAGTGTTATTAAACACTTAATCACACTGAGCATCCATTGAGTGATTGCTCTGTGCCCTTTGACCAGTAGCTCCTGGCTTCCTTCTCTTTTGGTTGAGCAAAGCGCAGCCCTGAGGGGGTAGAGCCAGCTTTCAGTCCCAACCTCTAGGGTTCTCCCCACCTTGTCGTGACACAGGCCAGTGTGGTCTAGGCAGACTTGCCCTTCACCAGCGGTTTCAATATGGCACATAGTAAGGGGCTTCAGAGGCCAGAGCCACAGCAGTCAGGGTGGCATTTATGCATGCATTCTCAGAAGCAGTGCCTTCAAAGCAGGGACCTAAAGGATGCACAAAAGTTAGCCAGACAAAAGGAGCAGTGCACGATGTCCCAGCCTCAAGGTGCAGCGTGGGGAAGAGCAAGCCCCTTCCCTCTGAAAGGAAGGTGCAGCGTGGGGAAGACTGGTAGACTGGAAAGAAGGAAGTTTAGAGGGTGGGTAATACGCAGCCTCAGAAGTGAATGGGGAGGTTCAGACTTTGTCATGGGAGCATTTGGAAGCTGACTGACAGTATTTGATTTGTTTTGTATTGTTTTGTTTTGTCTTTAAGTAAGCTCTGCACCCAACATGGGGCTCAAACTCACAGCCCTGAGATCAAGAGTCACATGCTGTACGGCTTGAGCCAGCCAGGTGCCCTGCAGCTAGATAGATTTAAGCAAGGGGGTGACCTGATCTGATGATACAAGGCTCCTTCTGGCTGCTGATGGAGAATAAGTTGGACAGGAACAAAAGTTGATGTGGGAAGACCAGTTTGGTCAGTTCATTCCCCAGATAAGAGATGATGGTGATCTAGACTGGGGGTTGAGGCCATGGAAATAGAGAAGTGAGGAGATCTGAGAGAATTTGAGGGAGGAACATCTCACAGTACTTGAACATCATTTGGATGTGAAGATGAGGGTGAGAAGGGGAGACGTTGAGAATGCCACCAAGGTGTCTGGGATGGGCAAGTGACCAATTGGCAATACCGGGCATCGGGACATTGAGCTCGAGGGAAGAGGAGATATGGGCGCAAAAGAATGAGGACATTAGGGATGCATATGAATCTCAGGTTCTCAGGGGGCACACAACAGAGAGTTGCCTGGATATACAAATTTAAGAGTGTTTGCAGGTCATGTTTCAAAAATGTATGAAAGCATGAGTTTATCGAGGGAGACTAAGGCAGCAAGAGACGTGCCTGTCTTCTCTTTCTCCTCTGTGAGCTTCCACCTGCACTAGCCACTATGGGAACCACTAGCCACATGTGGCTATTTAAATTCCAATTAAAATCATTAAAATTAAATACAATTAAAAATTCAGTCTTCAGTCCTACCAGCCACATTTCAGTGTTCATAGCCACGTAGCTGGTGGCTCTTGTAAGGGACAGCGCACATTATAGACCATTTCCATCTTCACAGACAGTTGTATTGGACAATGCTATATCTAGATTCTACATCTTATTCATTTTGTATGCGCAGTGCCCAAGCACTCAGAAAAAAAGTGCAGTTCCTTCGATTGGAGGGATCTTAAGAAGTAAACAGGCATTCGGAAATGGGGGTCAGAAAAGGAACCCCACACATTCTTTACAACCCTTCACACGAGTGACAGGGCTCACACGGGGGCCCCAGCCAGAACACAGGAGTGCTGGTAGGTGGGGCTCCTCCAGGAAGAGTGGGACTGTCTGCATATTTGTCTAATTTAACTCTTACTTTTCTCATGGGCCCTTGGGCAATACCATAGCACATTTGCATTGGAACAAGTGACACGTTCTAGATTATAATCCAGGATTACAGAGTGATGGAACTGAGAGTCTTTGTGGAAAATCAGATCTTGGACTTTTCATTTCAGAGATCAGTTCTAAATGGTCCTGAATGTCCAGGTTTTGTTTTTGCTTTTGTTTTTCATCTTCGTTGAGTGTGTACCTTTGTTCTTTATTTTCTTTTTCAGTCAGATGTCATGGATCAGAATTTGTTAAATTTTCTTCCAGAACAAGAACATTCAGAAGTTTATAAAATGCTCTCTTCCCATATGCTTGTGACAGATTCCCCCTCCCCAGAATACTTAAAATGTAAGTTTACCTTTACTGGTTTTACAAGATACAAAGATAAGAATTTTACTTTGGAAAGGAGGTTAGCATGAATTAAGAGAGGGAGAACTAATTTTAAGAACAGCTTTCCTTGTGACTCAGAGTATTTCCAAAGTCCTTAGAGGTATATTTTATTTGAAATTTAAAGCTAAAACTAGAGTTTTATGTAGTAGTAGTATGTAGTAGAATCATATGACATTTAACTTCTCTGTGGAAAATTTGAAAGCATGGTGCTTAAGAATAAGAATTCATTTTGCCTGTAATACAAGTTCTTTTTTTTTTTTTTAACATGCGAGTCTTTTGGTAATCAACACTGCAAAAAATCAGGGAACAGTCGACTTGCTTATTTTAGAGGGCACTGTAAAGCTAGATGTATATAATAACCAAGTATCCAACTGAAAACTGAATAATTAGGTCAAAACGCCAAGTTCTCCTCTCCCGAGGCTGTCATCTGGTTATTTCTATACGTTTCCAGTTTTTATGGAATTTTAAAGTTTTCCTCAAAATTGGCAACCTGGATGGAAAGGGCGGCCTCGGTGCCTGCTGAACCATGTACGTTGATGGAGGTAACACAAGTGCCTCGTGCTTGTTCAAGCCTTAGTCCATTTTCCATGAATAATTTGTCCTGTTGTGTATCTGATTTTACTTCAAAGCAATGTGAAAAGATTAAATTAAAGAGAGCAGCTCTATATGAGCAGCTTTATTTTAATACACCATATGAAAACAACCAGAACTAATCAATGCCGACATAAGCAACCACAGACATCTGGGAGCAAATTAAGACTAATTGGGCCCAAGTACAGAATGCAAAAATATCCATATAGACTATGGGGGAAAACCCCCTATTCTGCAAAGGTTATAAAACCATGTCCAAAAGTCCATCATAATGAGAGAAATGTCCTGGCCGTGTGTAGACTAAAGCCCATGAGTTACACAAAGATAAACTTGTTTAGTCTAGAATCTATGTCATATTCATGTTCCTTTTTCTTTTTTTCCTTTAACGGCCCAGCTGACAACGATTTAGAGTTTTATTGCCATCTTCTCAGAGGCAGCTTGAACCCAAAGGAATTTCCAACTTATGAATACATAAAATTTGTAGGAAATTTTCGCTCTTACAACAATGGTAAGCTTTAATTGTCATATAACTGCGGCAGTGTCTTTTATCATGCAAACGTGCACACGGGGGCATAAGAATCCCTGAGGGAGGAGGAGTGAGAATACGTGCTTTTCATATTTGCGTTTGGATTTTCATGTTCCCAAGATGCGTTTTGTGCTCATAAATGCTGTCTCCCGTTTGAGAAGAACGTACTCCCACACTTGTTTATGCCGGTGCACAAAGTCCCACTGAAATGCACTTTATTCATGTATTTATTTTCAGGCTGATGGAATAGTTCTGTACTGTGGGAAACAGCTTCTAGTTAATAAAGAACAGGCTCAGCCTACACACAGCCAAACAGGGCTTCACTGTGACATGAAGATCCATAACCTTGGTTTCTGCATCTTTAGTCTCCTTTTTCCAGAACTGCTGTGAGCATGTTCTCATGGGTCTGGCACATATGTCTTCTGCTCACTCTGACCCTAATGCACGGAAAGTGGCCGTTTTATGAGGAGCCAGAAAAATCCACATTTGGATGGATTATGAAGCAGATTAGCCAAGTGTAAAATCTTACTTTCTGAAATTATCCAGATAACTAATGGTCCAAGCTCTGGTTGTACCTCTAAACTAGACTGACACCCTCAGTTTCCCTTTTGACCCTGGGAAAATGGGAAGGCAGGCCTGGTGGCGGAAATTCCGAAGTACAGTCCCCAGCCCACAGCCCCACTGTGGAGCCCAGCACAGAAAGGCCTGCCTTTTGTTTGCTTCACTCCTCAAACCTCAACACAAAACAAACCACTTTGAATGATCTGACATTTCATAAAACCACAAAGATGGGAAAAACAGAAGGAAGAGTTGACAGGGATGGGAGAGAGAGAGGGAAGGAAAGGAGAAAAATACCAAAGGAAAAGAGACAGGAAGATGAGGCACAGAAATGATGGGTGGGCAGGTGGAGACACCAGGGAGTTGATGGCACCCCTGCTTGGGCAGCCTCTGGACCCACGATGGAGTCCATTTACCCACCAAATTAGACCCAGAGTTTCCGTTAGAATCTGCCAACATAAAGGCCCCGAGTCCTAATGCTGAAGCTGACCAGGATCTTTCCTTCCCCCTCAAACAATCCTCTGTTGTATGTTGTTTGCATAAATATACATACTTTGTCTAAAAGCCTGAACTAGATGCTAAACACTTTGGTCCTGCCAAAGTGATTTTCAAGCCTAACGTTCAGGGCTCGTGCCTGGATGATGGGCTCCTTGGCTAACTTGGGGCTCTTTGGGAACCTACCGAAACAGGGTTCCTAAGTGGTTGGAAGTGAAGACAGGTCCACTTACACAAGTGGGGCCCTAAATCTGGGTCAAACAGGATAAAGCCAAAGCCTGACCATGTCTAACCCGACTCATCTGAAAGCCTTTCCTAAACCTCAAGAGATGAATGTTTTATGAACCACACAAGTAAATGGTAGCTGGTTGGGCTGCCTAGTTCAAGAAATTGACCTACGAGACGCCTGGTAGAACACCCAGCATGATGCCAGCCCTGGTGCAGAGTTCACTGGGTGAGGCACCTTGTTAAAATGAAGATTCTAGTTCAGGAGATCTGAGGGTGGGGCTGGGATTGTACAATTGGAAAGAACCTTGGGGCTCTGATGAAAGGGGTCATGGACTTTGAGAAACACTGCCCTATTGTGATACTAAATGCCATTCCATAGGAATCGTAATGGTACTCCTCACGTTAACGGTGCTCCTTCCTACAGCTTTATTCTTGAATTCATATAAGCAGTGGTTTGCAATTTGCTTAAAATGTGTGCTGTGGCCATCGTGCCAGCTGCTGGAATAGCAGAACATCCCATGTGTCTGCGTGCGAGGAAGGGGAAGGCACCCTGGCCCCCCGGAGTGCCAAGACTGTGGAAATTCCGGGGTGCTGCTCCCACGTGTCTCCATGACAACGGCGCACCGCTTAATTAAGGAACCAACCTGTGATTGGCTGCCGAGCAGCAGTCCCATCCTTTGTTCATTTACATTTCCACAACTCTCCCTTACTATGCTGCTGAATATCACTTTGAAGCTTCCTGTCGCTTATCACATTTTAAAGGGTTTCAAGGAAAGAGGCAGACTTCATTGTGAATACCTGGGTTTTTTTTTTTTTTTCCTAACCAGCAAAGCTTTATTTTCACTTCACGTTGAGACAATGTTTGTTTGCCTGAAAGAATATGTGGAAATTATGTGTGATTTTTTTTTCTTTTTTTTTGGAAACTGTTACTGCTATAAACACACAGCATCGAAAAGTGGAAAATTTAAAGCCAAGAGTGCCAGAGTGTCTTTCCAGAGCCTGTTGAACAAACCAGAGTTAGGGGGGCTTTCCTGAGGCAAGAGTCTCCAAATGTAATTGTGGAAAACCTGAAATATCATTCTCACTTGGATGAAAATAGACCACAACAAATGTCAGAGGAAAATGAATTTCTAAGATGGAACCCTATGAAATCACCAACATTCAATTATTTTTTACCTGTAAAACAGAGTTTAACATACTGTAAGAAATACTTCAAATTTGATTTTGTAGGTTTACTTCTTAATAAACATTGGACAATGGGTTAATCAAAATAGCTCACCTTAGGAGTGCTTCCTAACTCCCAGGTCCTGGGCCCAGTCTTTGCATTGATAATCTCATTGAATCCTCTCGCCAACCTTATAAGTGGTACCATTGGCATCGTCGCATCTTAACAGAGAAGGAAACTGATGCACATAAGAATCAGAAGTGCACATTCTAACCTTGAACTCCTACCCTTAACCCCAGTGCTTTGCTATGTTGCAAAGCAAATCTATGTTGAAATTAAACATGTAGATGCAGCACACAGGCCTGTCCCTGCCACTGGGCATGCTGTTGGGACATGATGTCCGTCCCTATGCACATCAGATGTCCCACACCCGTGAACCACGCTGTTTTAAGCATACCCAAGATTTGTTTGAAAACAAATGGGTTTATGCTCACAGATCTCTAAAAATGGCACAAGACACTGTGGAGGCCACACGGGGAAGCACCAGGGTAGGTCAAGAGGCAGGGAGAGTAGGAGATGTGGGCAGGAGCCTCCTAGTGTGGTTTCTGTAGAAAAGATTGAGTGAGGCAGCATAAACAGACTTCAGTTTGGTGGGTTTAAATAATTTTAGTAGGCTCTTGGGTAGAGGGGTTTGTCTCTAGTTCTCAGGGACCTGAGTGATTAGGGCAAGTGGATAGTAGCCCAGAGTGTCAGAGCCCCATAAAGGATATGGTTGGGCTGTGAGCTCTAGATTGATTGGTTTGCCTATGAAAGGTGCACTGGAAGGTGAGTCGTACCCTATTTCTAGGAATTGACCAACCCTGAAAGCAGCAGTTTCTCCAAGGTCAGCAAGGCCCCAAATGTCAAAGCACCAAATACAGAGAGTACAAAATGTGGTTTGTACACAAGCCACCCCATGCAACTTCCCTGAGTCCCCAGGCATGGCACACCTTTCAAAGCAATATGTGTAGAAGAAAAATGACTATGAACATTGCTTTTATTTTAATAAAATCCCTGTGCGCACTTCAAAGAACTATGTAGGAAACCCTACCCTGGTCCGTTATCAGGAAAAGTCCTATCATTTCTGTAGGGCTGCTGAGTTTATGGAGCATTGCCTGGCACATTCTCTTTTGATACCTGTCAGGAAAATACAAGGCTCTCATTTTTATCAATAATGGAGTGGAAAGGATGGTGACATTTACTGATCTGTGAGCTCTTTGCACCCCTTCCTGGGCCTATGCAGTCCATGCCTGGTATTTAAGTAAGGCTCAACAAAAGTACGTTGGCCTAGACTGAGGCTCAGAGATCTTAGCCCTGGACATACAGGTGGTAGGGGACAGAGGTCCAGCTCAGACCTGACTTTTGACTCACAGGGAAATGAGGCTTTTCCAAAACTGAGAGCTAATAATAGAGCTCTCCTTCACTGACCCCAAAGCCCACCCCAGAGATGGAGGGGTGGCTTCCAGGAGGGTTCCCACTACTTCTTTGGCCTTTAATTCGATGCAAAGATTAAATCCACTGTGGTATGTGCTGGGTAAACTGGCACATGTATAACTTATGGTGATTTGTGAATTGTGTGCACTGAAAGGTCACTGACCAGTGCATGGTCAGTGTATGGTCATCTTTGGCCTCCATTCTCTCCCCATTCTGTGTCCCCCACCCCCATCAAGTTTCTTCCCCACCTGGACTCCCTGGGTGCTCCCTGATGTCCTTATCCAGGCCCCTCACCCAGGTACCCCTGCCAGTAGTGTTTCTGACACACTCTCTTCCCTGCCTCTTGTTCATCTGATCAACCAATTTGCCTTGAGCCT
>NW_026057578.1:57483225-57505024 GCF_023721935.1 Panthera uncia | reverse complement strand
CTTTCTTTCTTTCTTTCTTTCTTTCTTTCTTTCTTTCTTTCTTTCTTCATTTGAGAGAGAGACCGAGAGTGTGTGAACAGGGGAGAGGGGCAGAGGGAGAGAGTGAGAAACTTTTAAAGTTTTAAATTCTTTTTATTTTGAAAAAGAGAGAGAGAGAAAGGAAGGTGCAAAGAGAGAGAGGGAGAGAGAGAATCCCAAGCAGGCTCTGTTGTCAGTGCTGAGTCCAACATGGGGCTCAATCCCAAGAACTGTGAGATCATGACCTGAGCAGAGTTGGGTGCTCAACCAACTGAGGCACCCAGGTACCCCTTGAAAGAAAAAGAGAGAGTAAGAGAGAGAGAGAGAGAGAGAGAGAGTCTTAAGCAGGCTCCACACTCAGCGTGGACCCTGATGAGGTTGATCCCATGACCCTGGGATCATGACCTGAGCTGAAACCAAGAGTCAGGCAGTTAACTGACTGAGCCACCCAGATGTCCTGAATCTTAATTCTTAATTTCACCAAATGTGGGACAAAGGACTACCTTTGTCTGTTTAGGCTGCTATAACAAAATATCACAGACTAGGTGGTTTAAACAACAGACGTTTATTTTTCACAGTTCTGGAGGCTGAGAGGTCCAAGATCAAGGTGCTGGTAGATTCGATGTCTGGTGAGGACTCTTTTCCTGCCTTGTAGACAGCCACCTCACTGTGTTCTCACATGACCTTTCCTGTTTTTCTCTTTTTTTAAGGGCACTAATACCATGATGAGGGCTTCTCCCTCATAACCTCATCTAATCCTAGTTACCTTCCAAAGGCCTCCACTTTCTAATACTGGGGTATAGGGCTTCAACATATGGAGTTTTGAAGGAACACAAATATTTAGCCCTTTATAGTGACATCAAGTATTGCCTGATGTGATGTAGTAGTGTGCACAGGTAGGAGGTACACAGTGCTATCTATGAAGTGTTTGAAAAAAATTTGGCCTGAATCTGCTGAAGCTTCTATTTTAACTGCTAGATAACACAAATACAGAGTCAATGGAACGAGTCATATAATTCAGAATGTGGAACGCTCCGTAGTACAAATAACCCAGTTTCTTCAACAAATAAATGGGATGAAAAATTATAGGTGTGTGGTTATAGATATGAAAATATTTAGGAGACATAAGATGAAATGCAAGAGATGGGTCAACTGTTAAAAGCCATTATTGAGGTCAGTAGAGAAATCTGAATGTGGGCTAAGTATCAGATGATATGAAAGAACGTTGTTTTATTTATCAGGTGTGATAAGGGAGTTTCGGCTAGGTAAAAAATTCTGTTACAGAGACATACTACAGTATTTACTGTTATATTTGCGAATCCTGTATCTGACAAGGGACTTGTATCCAGAATATCCAAAGAACATGTATAAGTCAATTACAAAAAGCAAAGCAAAACAAAACAAATAAGCCTATTTAAAATGTGCAAAGGATTTGAACAGACATTTTTCCAAAGAAGACATGCAAATGGCCAATAAGCACATGGAAAAATGCTCAACATCATTAGTCATTGGGGAAATGCAAGTCAAAACCACAATGAGATACCATCTCACGCCCACTAGGATGCCTATAATCAAAAAGGCAAGTGATAGATATTGGTGAAAATGTGGAACCTTTACACATTTCTGATGGAAATATAAAATGGTGCAGCCATTTGGAAAATAGTTTGGCTGCTCTTGAAAAGGCTAAACATAGAGTTACCATATGAACCAGCAATTTCATTCCTAGGTACATGTACCCAAGATAAATGAAATGTATGTCCACACAAAAACTTGTACATCAGTGTTCACAGAAGCATTATTCAAGTGGAAATGAAATTATTCATGTTTCCATTACGGGAAAACAACCTAAATGTCCCATCAAATGATGATGAATGGATAAATGAAATGTGGTATATCCATACAATTATCATTTGTCAATAAAAGGAGTGGTTGCTAGGGCCTGGGAGAAAGAGAGAAGAGAGGGCGACAGCTTTCCCCTGACCCTGATACATTTCAGTGAATTTACTTGTCACATCTTGGGTGGGGAGTGAGGATGGGGTGGGAAGGAGGGGCACGTTTACTTCCTACTCACCCTTACCTGGAGTGTATAGCCCTTTGGATGTTCCAGTTTATAAGGTCGCTATTAGACTTCCTACCCTGGCTGGCTTCTGGTATTTGACTACTACTGCTCTCTTCAAATCTGAAGCTCAAAGTTGTGGGGATTGGAAAAAGCAGCCTTGGTGCTTAGCTCACCACACTAAATTCCACATTCTCTTAGATTAGGACCTAGAGATTTGTTTCTATCTTTTTGATGCTTTTAAGAAGACATTTTATATTTTTTCCAACACATACAGTTGTTTTCACCTGATGAATTAGTTCAAATAAACTGGCTTGCCAAATTTCTGGAAACCAATAGTGATTTTAAATCCCTTAATAATTTAAAATTCATGGCCATTAACTTCAAGAGGCTGCTGGGGCTGCCTGGTAGTGCTACTCAACTTTCCACCTTTCTGGGAGGCTCTCACAATTTCTTTTTTCCTACTTTCTTCAGATCTCTTTTCAGATTACACCTTGTGAAAGAGACCTTGCTTGAGAACACTGCATGAAGTAACACCTGCCTCCCCATCATGATTTTCTTTATTGGGTGTTATTTTTACTATTATACTTAGGAATCACTGCCTAAGATACCGGGCTTTTATTTGTTACTTAGTTCGGTGTGGGTCTTCTACCAGGATTACAAACTCCTGAGGAGCAGGGATTTGCCTGTTTAGTTCACTGATGATCCCCAATGCTTAAAGAGTTCCTGGTAAAAGAATATACATGACAAATATTTGAGAACACATTGCTATACATTTTAGATCAAACTTCTGTGTTTGCAAGATCTGTCTGCTACCAGATTGTTCGTGGGTTTCCGATTTAACATCATCGTGAGTGCAAACTTAACGTTCCAAGATCCATGTGCTATTTGATGTGCTTGTCTTTCTGTAAGTACCATATTGACAACAGCGATGTGCCCTGGGAAGATTGGTTTGTACAGGGTCTCATTATTATTTCTACTTCAAATTACTGTTTCAGAAAACACGATGGCTGAGTGAGCCCAGCTGAGGTTCATGAAGTCCAGCCCAGATCAGCGTAACCGTCCAAGCAACCTGGTGACTGGTAAGGAATAATAAATCCATTGTGGCTGTTTTAAGCCATTAAGGATTAGTTTGTCATGCCGAAATTGTGAAGCGATAGATGGCACAAGCAGAGAACAACTTTTGTCACTTGATCTATGAATTATTTCTGGCTCTTGGATAAAAACCCAGGTTTGGGGAAGGGTCTAGAGGCAGTGGCTATTTACAATCGTGTTCGCGTTCAGATAACAGACCACCAGCTGCTTTCAGTCATAGCAACCATTGTGTATTGTTATGATTTCAAGTCCACTTCTTTACGGTTTAAGTGAAGTTGTCTTGATCTGAGGGTGATTTACATTTGGGGAGGCCATGTCAGAATGATGTCACCCAAGCTGTGTTACTGAGTGCCTACAGAGAGGAAACCCTTAATACCAAGAATTTGTGAAGACTCACCAAGAGTGTTCCGTCTGAGCAAGGCTACTCTTGGCTGATCTCAATAGCTCTCTGAAGACCTTGAGACATTAGCTCCTGCCACGATGAAGGTTACATTCCTTGCTGGCAGTGGTGTAAACCGTGCAGCGGACCCACGAAAGAGATCTTCTTGCCCGTAAACACAGGCCTCTTCGCTCTGCTAGCATTGTGCTCTAGCAATCTGTGCTGGCAGCTGGATGTCAGCTCTTGGTTGGCTAAGCCAACTCTTCTGAGAACCAACTTGCAGAAAGGTACACCTCAATTAAATTTGGTCTTTTTTGTCTTTCATCTCCCCTTTGCCTAGAACAGTAGTGTAATTAATCTATCACTGGTTTGGACTATATTATTTCCTTATTGGCTCATGAAGAGACATTATCCTGTATGCTACTGGCTTGTGACATATTATTATTATAAATTATAATTCCCCCAGTGAAATTTTGTTAAATAAATTACTGGCAAAGACAATTTCAGTCTCTGAGCATAATTTGCCGTGAACGAAACAAGAACCATCTCTGATGAGTAATTAAAATGTCTAATCCAGTGTAATAATCAAAATGTCAAACTTTATTAAGGATGAAAGCTTCTCCTCTGTCCTGGCTGAGAACTGTATTGGGTCTTGAGGCCTGGGGTGAGGGAGGTGGATGTGGGGAGATTCTCTCTTCTTGCTTGGCCTCCTGCCTCAGGTTGTCAGCGAGGTGGATTGAGAGGGGAAAACAAAGACGTACACGGCAGGTGTGGTTCCATTTTCACATCAGTGTTCGTTGACCCTGGTGGCTTTCCAAGCTGGCTCACTTTCTCCTGAAATCCTTCCATGAGCTTCTTAGCCATTCCCCCACCAGGAGCCTCTAATGCAATACCAGTGTATATGCAATACCTTCTATTTTAAAAACACATGTTCACGGTGCCTGGGTGGCTCAGTCGGTTAAGTGTCTGACTCTTGGTTTCAGCTCAGGTCGTGAGCTCACGGTTGGTGACACTGAGTCCCATCAGGTTCTGTGCTATCAAGGCAGGGTCTGTCACCTTGGGATTCTCTCTCTCCCTCTCTCTCTGCCCCTTCCACACTCGTGCTCTCTCTCTTTCTCAAAATAAAATAAACTTAAAAAAATACACTTTCATACATAGCATAAAGCAGAAAATTAATCAAATCAAGTCATAAGCTCTGTGACACATTTTCACAAGGTGGACACACTTGAACGGCAGATTGGAACACTATCAGGGGTCCCAGAAGCCTCTTCCTCTCCTGTTTCTTACTACCCACCCTCATCCCCTAACCTAACTTCTGACCCCAGAGATAAGCAATTCAGATTGTTGCCTTTGATGAACCTGGTTAGCTTTTTCAAGGACTGAACATCCTCTGCTAGCTCTCGGCTAATCAGTTTACCTCAAAATATGCAAATAAAATTCACTATTCCCAATCTGGTACATCTTGTTGCTACCTTTGTTTCTTGTCTCCCATCTGTCCACTTACATGTGAGCAAATGAATGATATGCAAGGTCACTGAACAGTGAGTAAAGGAATATCCCTGAGTAATTCTTTGATAAACTATTACTCCCAGAGAGCTTAACTAATGAGATAACATATTAAATGTAGTCGTAAAGGTCCCTGAAATAATGATTGCTTCTTTAACTATAAAGATGCATAATTCTTAACAAATCTAGTGACACAGTTCGTGTTTCTTTAAAATTTCCAAGCATTTAGGGAAATTTAATTCATTTCTTATATAACATGAGATCAATAAAATATTCTCTATTATTTCCTCTTATACCAGAAGTCGTGTTAAGCATGAATTGCTAAATTCCTTTTAAATGTTATAATCAGTTACATAAAAATTGATCTGGCTTAGCAGTGAATGATCTATTCTTAGTTTCAACATTTCTCAGGATTTTGCAACAAAGAGCAATAAAAAGTGACTCAAAGCAGGGCATCACCATTTGTTGCAGACATTGTTGGGTTCAAAATTCAACCTCACTTCAAGAATGTTCTTAATGGACCAATAAGTAAGCCTAACGGTTGGTATCAAATTGCATTTTGTCTGTTCCTTACTGCCTGAGGAGATCTTTCCACAAATTCTATTTCAATCGGGCCCTGCCAAGGGGAAGAAAAATGTTACCATTGGCCTTTTACTGGTTGTACCCGTTTGTATTCAAATTTTATCTCTCGCTAGAGATCTATCCATTTCTCTACTCACAAGATTTCTCAAACTTCTCTTCTATTAAGTCCCTGGTAAAAACACTTGAAAAGCCCTGAAGAAAAGCAACAGAAGCAAAAAATATTCTCCAAATCAGTTTATATGATTCACCTAAACTAACTGCTTGAAATACATATAAACCCAAAATAGACAATGCTACCTCTATTATGTACATAAAATCTTCTTTCTCATCAATACAAAAGCTTTAGCACTTAATATATTTTTAAGAGTGAAAATCTATGTTTTCTCATGTCCTATTCTAAGAAATGATCTTATATATTAGCGTTGCTTTCCCTGAAAAAAATATTTTCAGAGCTTTGGGGTACATCTGATACATGAATTACAAATTTTTGTCCATCTTTTAGAGTTACCAGGGCCTCTTGTCCCACAGGAAGGCTGAGTTTGAAGGTGCTTTCAGTGGCCTTGTCCTCCAACAATATCTGGATGAGCTGCAAGGGGGAAACAGTGACAAGGAAAAGATAAAAAGAGAAATTATATGATTTCCTGTTGCAGGACCCACCATTTGAATTCTTCCACCATGCCCTCACAGACCTAACCAGAAGCTTCTGCATTTATTTACTCCTACTACTGGAGATCCCAATTTCTCTGAGGAATGCTCAAGGCCTGAGGACTGCAGGGAGAGAATCTCAACCCTCGGATGGTACAAGAGAGAGGGGTCATGGAGGGTGAGGCAGGTGGGCTGTCTTTAGGAAAAGGAATGGGCCTGCGGTTGTTTGTGACCACTTGAGATAAAGCCAGCACACTTCCATTAAGGACATGGGAGAGTGTGGATCTGGTGTGAAAATCATGAAGAAACGCACGAAATGTCCGTGGGGCTCCATGTGGATATAATGCTCATCACTTTGGCTGCCTTCCAGTTGGAGACCAATCCCTGTATTCTTGGCTCAAATTCCCACACAGACCCTTCCTCCACCATCCATCAAGCATGCCAGTAGATAAGGAAGGTAGGGGTGGGAGGACCATGAAAATAGTCATTGGTTAATTTAACACTCAGCTGGGTAGTAAGAGATTTGGGAGATTCACAGATTCTGATGTTAGCTTAAGCACCTGCTCTCAGCTAACACATCTAACTTCACTTAGCACGTCTTCCTATCAGAGAAACAGGATAATATGCCTTCCTTCCCTTAGCTCCAATGGTACTTGGGAGATGAGCAAATCCTTGGACATGATGACTTTCAGACTGACAGAGATGTATTTTCTTGGCCCTGTTTTATCGATAACCCCCCACCCCCCATAAGTCAACATATTTTGACGAAGATGGGTACACGACAACTTCAAATGCAAGGTTAGTGAAAGTATTTCATACTCTTCCTCCCTAAATTTGACAACAACCATCACCACTCAACCAGAAGATGTGTTTCTTCTCTCTCAAAAAAATTGTCTTTACCTCTGTCCTAGAGCTAAAGAGTTGCTTGTTTTTAAATATTTTTGCCATGTTTTAATCCTTGAGTACATGCCCTAAAGTGAAAACTGTGTAGTCTGTTTTTAAAAAGAATATTTCTTATTTAATATCAGTGTGATTTTTTCACTTTATTCTTAAACATTCCTTGGCACCTTCCTATTTTGAACATTGCTAGAATGTGGAAGAGTGGCAGATCGATATGGCAGTCCAGAATGCTGACTTCAGTTGTTATCATAGGTGCAGGGCGGCACTAAATTGTTCCAAGAACGAGGCTGCCACAGATGTGCAGCTGAATGGGGTGTTAACTCGTGGCAGATGAATGCAGATGGGACACAGAGGGTGTGCTTTTTTGTTGATGATGAGTGCAAATGCCGAATAATGAATGCAATAAAAATTAGATGAGCGTAACTTTTTGGTGTTAGAGTGTTTAAGTCATTATAGCTAATTCAGCAAGCATGCACAAACAGAGGCAGGTTTAATTAATCTCTAATGCATATTATCTTGGATTATCTGACATTCATCTGCCTGTATTGCTTTATTATGTAGTTCAATTAAGTAGTTAATGTCTTTCTCTATTGTTTCCACCAATTAAATATAGGTCAAACCCCACTGCAATGAACTTCAGAGTTGCTAGGGGATTGGGTGGGGTGTGGTGAAAGGTGCTCAGGTTAGGAGGTTTCATTGGAGAATTAATAATGATGACTAATGGTTATGGGTACTTAACTTATGTTCCAAGAATCTTACAATGATTGACTTATTTAAGCTTCATAGCTGCCCTATGGAATTAGATAGTATTATTCCTATTTTGTAGATAAAGAGACTGAGGTACAGATAAATTAAGAAATTTGCCCAAGATTCTCAGCTAAGAAGTGGAAGACAGAGAATTTGAATCTCATTTAGGAAGTTATGTACTAGACTGCCCACTTATGTTCCCAAATCATCAGACTCAAAGGTATTTCTAATTTATTCCCATCACTGCTTTTGGAATTAGAGCACATGGCAGCACCTTCTGGGAAGAGAGAGGGTGCTAGGAAGGGACAGTTTTGCAAGGAGATCTACGAAGGTTTGAATCTCTGCTCTGTCAGTTACTAGTGAGGTGACCTTGGGAACATTACTCAACCCTTCATGAGCCTCAGTTATGCTATCTGTGAACCGGGAACAATGATGGTACATCTCATTGTGTTGTTGAAACGATGCATTTACATGCCCACCACGAAGTTTACTCCTGGCTACCTTGGTGACTAAGGGGCATGTCAAATTGTCTACAGTCCTAGCTCTCTCCCCAGCCAGTGAGTGGAGACGTGCACACTTGGAGCTGAATGTCCAGCACAATTCCTTGTCCTGTTAGGACTCCATACAATGTTCCAGAGTGTACTCAGGTGAGTTTCCCACTGGCCAGCCCTTGCAGGGCCCTGTTGCCAGGACAGGACATTTCGTCCAGAGGGTCAGGGTGCAGGGAGACACATTTTCCTGGGCACAGCCTGGCCAACTGGTCCCTTCTTCAGATCTAACTGGGCCTCCTCTCTGCCAGCAGCCCTGAAATACCAGCTCGTGAGTGATGCCCTAACTGTCCCCAGCTGCTCCTCTCCTAACAGGGCCCAGCTCTCCTTGCCCCCACCATTGGGTCCCTGATTTGAGGCCAGTATGTCACTATTTCACGCCTATCTGTCATGTCTGCTTCACATACACACTCACAGAGGAGGTGAGTTTCTTATTTATAGATAAGAACCTATATCCACCTACTGAACCTACTCCACCAACAGCATCAAAGGCAGCTGGATATATGAACATAACTATTGCAAGACAAGAAAACAAAGACCAAAACCAGAGAATGTGTAAACCCGACATGCATTTCTTTCACTCTGGCTCATATTATTTTTGTCTAGTACGGTGTTCTGTCCAAGTAGTGCTTAATAACAGGGTTCTCTGCACTCTGGGGTACTTGGAATGAGGGTTTATTCAGGAAGGAAAGGTCCCTGTGAGGTTCTGGTTATTGTGAGGACTATAGGGCATTGAACAGTTTCAGGCTGTGACTCATTCCCATGGTCAAGACCACTGTTAACTCAGGTGAAGGGCAATGGCCTTGCCTGGATCTCCTACTCAGCTCAACTCCTCATCTTCTCAAAAGGGGAGGGAATTTGCGGGTGCAAAAGAAATACTATGTAAAGTGGCTAAACTTCCAAACATGTGTATAGAAGGTTTAGAAATTAGTACTAAGACAATTTTTTACACGAGGCACCCTCCACTTCCCCAGGCAACGGAGGAGTTTCAATTGCTTGCTCCAGCAGTCTGGCTCCTCTTTCTGGCACTCAAGGTCCCCTCTCTGAACTCTGCAATCTGTGTCCTATTCTCCTTCGGGCATGGACCACCCTCCTCTGATCTTGTGTTGTGGGAGAAGAATGGACTAGAGATCAGGCAGGCCAGGGTTCCAATCTCCATTCCACTATTTGCTTGCTGTGTGACTTCCTGCAAGTCACTTAGCTTCTCTGAGCCTCAGTTCCCTCAGCCATGGCATAGAAATGATAAGGGCAGATACTCTTCAGGGCTGTATGGCTTGGAGATAATGTATAGAAAAGTTGTATAGTAGGTGGAAATAGCAATTCTTATTTTTGTATCTTTCAAGATGTACCCCAATTCCATCTTTTCAAAATCCGAAGTGGCAGAGGTGTTTTCAGGGCTTACCTCTTAGTTTAGTTAGCTCAGTTAGCGTAACTACTGAGGAAAACAAAGTCAAGAGAAATGTAGCTTAAACTAAATCTTACAGCTTTCAGCCCATGGACAGACACCTGAAACATGCGGAGTGTGAACTTCCTCAAGGAAGTCATGGCTGCCTTAGCGCATTAATGTTTATGTTTTATTACAGACTAAACCTTATCTTAACAGTAGCTAGTCCCTCAAGGTCCTGAAAGCCTTGCTTCAAAATTCCTGAGACTTATGCTATCCCTAACCCCCACTAATCAAAAAGTATATAATCAGTCACTCCTCACAATCCCAGTGCAGTTCTTTCTGCCCACGGGTCCTGTCCCATGCTATAATAAAATCACCTTTTTGCACCAAAAACATCTCAGGAATTCTTTCTTCCAAATTTCATCATAAGCGTGCCTGGCAAACTCTGGCAAGGCAAGACCCAGGCCATCCAAATATTCCACACCTCTAAGTGTGCCTGGTACATAATCTATACACCATGAACGTTTGCTGACCAGTGTTTAACAGATAAGCTACTATCATCACCCCTGGCAAAAATCTCCTGAAGCAAAGATGAGTCTAGAATCGTGTATCATTGTTTGGACAGAATGATCTTCGTGGATTTCCTAACCATGTGATAGTTCTTACTTCCCTTGCCAAGCCTGCCCCTGTGTCTGTACCTTATCACCCGTGTCAGTGTCCACCAGGAAGCCCAGGACCCTGAGAAACACACTGTTCACACCCACAGGACATCGGCTCTGGCCTATGTGTTTCAGCATCACCCGATGTGGATCCATATGTGGGCTGTCATACGCCAGGGCTGGTGAAGAATCTGGAGGGTGGAAGGTTGCCTGGTCTGGCTGGACAAGAGACTGGTCATCTGGTAGCATTTCCTTGAGATTTTCCACATCATCGTCATCCTCTTCCTCTTCTATGCATGACTGAAGTATATGAATCACATATTCCAGAAGCAGCAAATGAAACAGATGCCAGGAGCCTACATTGAAATAACAAGCCCAAATGAATAATTAGATATAGACAGATGGACAAATAAACAGATCACTGTGAAAATACCAACTTTTCTGGGGCTTTCAACTCCTGGTTACTGGGACCTTCTCACTCCTATAGCAGATCCTCAGGGGTCCTAGGCGGGCATTCCATACCCATGAATCCCAGTCAAGGAGGCTTTTGGACAGAAAGCACAGACAGCTACATAGCCTGAGCCATGAAGGGGAACTTAAAACCCATCTGGTGTGAGGTGGGAGAAAAACAAATCCCACAGAGAAAGAGATGCCGCTCCCAGAGCTGGAGAATGTGCCTCCTTGGCCTCCGGTGGTTGGCACATGAGGCTGGGCCGTAAGGGACAGGCTGGGAGGCGTGGAGGTATAGTGCAGAAGGGAGCCAGCTGCCCTTAGGAGGCTGGAAAGAGCTGGAAACGTAGCTATGCCTTTCCCCTGTTGCAGTCTGTGTGGCTGCATCTTGTGGTGAGGGAAGTGGGGGAGGGAAGCTGGCTGGCATTCTCTCACGTGGTCCTGCAAGGGGTGCCCTCAGTGAGACTGGTAGGGGAGACAGGAGGGCATGTGACTCAGCCGAACGCTCCAAATCCCAAGGCCTTTGGTTTTCCAGAAAAGGAAAAGATAATTAACGTTAGGCTGAAAAGCAGGACTGGGGTGGGGTGTGGGGGAGGGGGATCTGGCTTATTGCTATCATTAAAAGACACTTTTTTAATGAAGGTAAAACCTTGACTCTTTATACAGATATAAAATGAATGGGTGTCAAAGAACTCATGTGTCATTTATTGAAGAGGAAGTTAGTAAAATGTTGCAACTGGTTCAAAAGAGAATTCAAAGCATTGACCATATACAGACAGTGAAGAATTTACACAAATTCAACAGACCTGTCCTCAGGACAGTAATCAATAGCATCCACCTGACACAGCTAGTTTGCATTTCCCTGAAGGAGGATCATTTGCATTATCATCAGTTGGACACAATTTAGAGTTGTAAAATAACTCAAACACAATGAAAGACAGAGATAACTCAGACCAGTGTGCTGAACCTTTTGCCTGTTTCAATGCCTTTTGTCCATTTCAAGCAAACTTCTGTCCATATCAAAGCCTTATACAATGTTTGTTTTTCCTTGATAGATCTGGGTGAGATGGGATGGCTTGACAGGGTCTTGAATGAGCCTGACCTCCCTCTGGCCCACTTAACCATGTGAAGAGGAAAAACTGGTGTAAATACTTTCTTGGGCTTCATACAGGGATCCAAAGAAAGTGTATTGGGGGAGGGGACGATAGCTTCAGGGCTGGGTTTCTTTCCATGACTACATGTGAGCCCTGCGCCATCAATTTGTGCTGGGAGAGCATTAGCATAAAGCAGAGTCATTTGGACTTCATTAAAGGGGAAATCTCATTACCAATGGGTGTCATCTCCATGGCAACTCACAGCAGCCACCCTCCAGAGTGTTGGCAAAACTGGTCTACCATAGGGCTTATCTCCTTTTCCTTGTTCCACCTGCTCGCCGTGAGGACATCTCTGGAGCAGGGATTCCTCACCCTGATTAGTGTGCAAGATCACAGGGGTGGAGACTTTGTCTTTCCACTGCTGTATGCTCAGTGCCCAGGAAGGCGCTTGCGACTTTGTAGGGACACAATAAATAGCCGTTGGAGTGAGTGATTCTTTCCATGAGGCTGGAGGGCTCAGGGGTGAAATTCCCTTCCTACAGCTCTCCTACACACCATCTTTGCCACAGATGTGACAGACATGAGCTTCTCGGACAGAGAAAGACCACCCATTTGACCAGAAAGTTTGCAATGGATGCTATTTCACTCTTTCCACTATCTGCGTACAAGGATGACTTTATCAACTGTTATTTATAGAATTTAAATATGGGCACCCCAAAGAACCCACTTTTTTTTCTATCTTAGTTGGCTTCCTGGGTGCTTTCTTCAACATGTCCCAAGAACACAATTCAAAAACAAAGGTGGGGCACCTGGGTGGCTTAGTTGGTTAAGCATCCGACTATTGATCTAGGGGTCAAGCCCCGTGTTGGGCTGTGTTCAGCTTGAAACCTACTTAAAACAAACAAACAGACAGATAAACAAACAAACAAATAAAAACCTGGGGAAGCTTGTAAAACATCCAACCATGATGGAATGGGAAAGGGAAGCATGTATCATGTTGCCATTAAAAAAAATGATTGTTATGGCTTTGTATGACTTTCTGTGTCTATGTTGTATTTTGCTTTAAAAGGTGAAAAGGAGATGACTGCATTCTATGTAGAACACGGAGAATACTTATGCTATGATGACATTAAAAAAAATTTTTTTAATGTTTATTTATTTTTAAGAGACAGAGAGACAGAGTGTGAGTGGGTAGGGGCAGAGAGAGAGGGAGATACAGAATCTGAAGCAGGCTCCAGGCTCTGAGCTGTCAGCACAGAGCCCAATGCAGGGCTCGAACCCACCAGCCACGAGATCATGACGTGAGCCAAAGCTGGACATTTAACTGACCGAGCCACCCAGGTGCCCCTATGATAACATTTTTAAAGGGTAGAATACAAAATGTTTTGTAGTCTCTGACTTACCAAAACTATCTCTGTGGCAGAGGGTCATGGCTTTGCTCACAGTGGTAAGAAGGAAATTCCATCTCAGCTGGAAGCTGGCGGCCAATTTGATAAACTCTTCTTTGTTTCTGCTTGGCTATTACATTTTTGTGAGGAAAAAAATGCTGGGGTTTATGACAAAATCAAGAAGATCATGTTTTCAAATGCGCATAGGTGTCATGCGCAGACTTTCCCAAGTGGCCCAAGGAGAAGAGGAAGAAGAAATGATGAGGCGGGCAGAGAGGCAGAGGCACACTGGCCTATATCTGGTCTTGTGGCATCTCCTGTGGAGATGATTCCAGAGAAGAACCTTTTGAAGTTGGTGGAGAGAAGGAAAGAGGTGGGAGATTGGCCTACATTTTTTGTTTTAACCCCATGAAAGAAGTCATTTTTGAAGTGTAACAGAGAAATCCTGCAGGGCAGCCTCACTGAAGCCCACCTGGCGGTAGCCATTGAGAGAGACGGTGGCTGTTTTATCCTTGCCAAGGCCGTTCGTGTGAAAAAGTCACACAGAATCCCACAATAATGAAAGTAATGGCACTGATTTTGGAAAGCACAAAGCTGGCCACTGAGTCAGGTGAATGATCTGAGGACTGGCAGGTCCCACCCGTGGGGCCAACAGAGCCGAGGCCAGCCGATGGCCTGCATAGCACTTAACTGGGTGTGGGTGAGATGCCTCTCTGTGTGCAGGCTGAGAAACTAACCAGACTGGGAGCTGCCTTGGGCCGCACTTGCAATGAATTACAAACCCATGGGATCATATGAATCTTGCATGCAAATGTTGGAATGAATGCCCCAAAGCCTCCTAAGCCTCATCGTATATGTGGACCACCCACTGGCTTAGCCACATGTCTCTGAGGAGGAGATGTTGAGACTGTCTAGGAATGAAGGAATCCCCTTTCTCATCACTGCTTCTCTCCTTCCTTTGCCTTCACTGGGAGTGCCTTGGGCTCTGGGAACACATGAACCCCGCTCCCCCCGTGGTTTCTGGCACCCCCCGCCAGTCTTTCTGATCATCTAAATGGGGCTCCTGGGAGAAGCCCTGCTTCACAGACACAAGGATACTTTTTTAGAGCATCAAGAGAAGTAGCTGCGGGCGACCAGCTCTCTGCTTAGACGTTTAGACATAAACCCTCAACAGTATGGAATATTCCTCCGCTCGCCACCCACGTGGCACCTCAGGTTCCCGTGTTCAGAAATTTCTCCTGGGCCCCAACTGCACAAGAACGGGGAGAACGAACACGTGACACAGCTGAACATCTCCCTCTGCTAGCGAGCTGCCAGATGCTAGCCACGGAAGCCATTAGTCATCTCCCACATGCCCAAGGGCTTACATTTTAACAGTCTGAGTATTTTATTGACAATACACTGCTTTTTATCAGCCAAGCTGCTTTACAAAAACAAGCCCTTCAAAGGCACGCAGTTACAAAAACACCATTTTTCTAACATGCTTCATTGGTGAAGGCTGAAGATAGGGTGGTGGAGTCTTGGGAAATACAACATGTTACGTGGTCTAAAATAAGATGAGCCCCTCTGGCTGCTCCAAGGCAGGTCTGGTATTACTGGTATCAGAGGGCTCATCTTGGTTAAAGTCAGAGGTGATGAATACCCAAAACAAGGAACAGAGGCTTGAAAACTTCTGTGGGTGAAGCTTTCATGTGAATAAATGTCTCCACAGCATCATAGCCCTAAACATGTTTACCACTGTTATAAATAAGCTTTGCCAAAGACCGACGGGGAGGGATAAAAGCCATACAGAATCTGGAATGATTAGCACCCAGAAGCAAAGAACGGAAACAGACACCTGCCAAAGGTTGGGAATGACCTTCAAGTTCTTTTCTGAAAAGTTTTCTGGTTCATCTCTATGAGGTGTGCGATCCCAGTGCTGCCTGCAGTCTTTGTCTCAGGTATTGTCTGTGCCCTTTCTCTTTGATGGGGAGGACAGGCATACGGACAAGAACAGGCAGGGCAGGAAAGAGGAGAGAAAGAAATGTGACAAGAGGCTTAAACAGAGAAAGCCCAAAGTCGTGTTCGCGGTACAGGCCCTCTAAGTCTCCTCCAGAGATGTCTGCTTCTTCTTCCCTAGACAGATCCTCCTTTTTCCATATGCTCATTCTGCTCAGGTCTCTCGTGGGGACATTACTCCCTTAGCTTGTTTTAATCCTATTCACCTTCCACACCCCAGTTTAAACCCCGCCTCCCTCATCAAGGCCTTTCCTGACGGCCTCAGACTTCAGAGGACAATGCCTCACCCACCGTGGGCCACTAGGACAAGGGTGCTGTAGCTTTCTCGGACAGCATTCTCAGCTCTTACAGTGTGGCTGTGGAAGCAGAGGATGATGACAATTAAGCAAAGAACCCTCCCTGTTCAAGGAACACCCAAGTTTCAAGTCGACTGGAAGAACGAAACCCATCTATATCGAAAACAATTCGTCTTTGATTTTGTGAAATCAAGCCTGATGCTTTATTGGGATGGTTCTGCAAAGTACCCAGAAAAGTGCCATTCTCCCCAAACAGACAAAATTGCCCCTCCTCCTAGACACTTCTGCTTGGTGCACACATACACTCATCCAAGCTCACCTGCGCGTGCGCACACACACACACACACACACACACACACTCACCTGCATACGCATGCCTCCCCCACATGCTCACTGGCACACACACTCACTAGTGGTCACTCACACACACATGCTCACCCACCCCCACTCACCTGCATACACATTCTCACCTGCATACACACCTGAGCCCACATGTGCTCACCCAAGCGCACATGCTTACCCACAAACACACACCTGCATGTGCCAGCCTCCGATTCCTGCCTTGCTACAGGAGTGAGACACCACTTCCCTATCTTTAACACCCGCACCAGCAATGACGCATTTCTGGCCAGAGAAAACTCTTTCATTTCATCGGGTCACGGGCACTGGTGCTAAAATGTAGCTGGAATGATCAACAACCCCTTCTTCCCTTAAAAAAAATATCATGGTACAAAACTGATGAACATAAGGGAAGGGAAGAAAAAATAATATAAAAACAGGGAGGGGGACAAAACATAAGAGATTTTTAAATATAGAGAACAAACTATGGGTTCCTGGAGGGGTGGTGGGTGGAGGAATGGGCTAAATGGGTAAGGGACATTAAGGAAGACACTTGTTGGGATGAGCACTGGGGGTTATACATAGGGGATGAATCACCGGAATCTCCTCCTGAACTCATTATTGCACTATATGCTAACTAACTTGGATGTAAATTCAAAAAATTTCAAAAATCATGGTTTTGTACCTGGAAGACAAATGCTTGAAGATTTGAAGACAGACAATTCAGGAATACACTGAGGTCTGTGGATGTCCCCAGCAAAGAAATCAAACTGCTTAAACCTATAGACAAAAGAAACAAAAAGATTGTGAGCCAAGAAGCAGGATTTTACTGTAAGTATTTGTGTACGGGGTAACCTAGGGGACGACACTGGAACAGTAGTTTAAAGGAACTCCCTGGGGCCTCACACCCCTTCTGAACACAAAGCATGAATTCTAAAGCCGGATTTGTCACCTCTGCGGTCAACTAGTTCAGAGTTATGTGGTCTTGCCTCTTAGGAACCACCTCTGTCACTTGTTGAAATGGAAAAAATATTTTGAAATAATAACTATACCTTGTAATTATACAGAACCCAGCTAGAAATGAGCTCATTGCATGATACAGACATGACCTCACCTATCCTTGCCATGTTCACAAAAGGGGTAGTTTATTAATGTCCTCAAAACTGATGGTGGACATCAAAGCTGATGAGGGATGTGCCTTGCCTGGGGTTATAAACTCAATTAGTACAGACCTGAAGGGTGGAGCCCCAGCACATGTGACGTTGGGACTTGGCTCCTGCACCTGCACAGGCAGCACTTAGCAAAGAACAGCCTTTGGCTCTCTCGCCTTTTTGAATGCAGCCGTGGACCCAGCAGAGTTTAGAAAACTGAGTAGGTTGCCATGGCCCTGACTGAGGCTTGGCCAGGGTTCATCTGGCAGATCTTTGAGGTACACCTCAAGCATTTGCCTGCTAGGTGTCAGCAGTGGCTACCAGCATACTGCTTCCCTGCTGGCTCTGTGCCCTCTTGGAAGTTCTTCCATCCACAAGAATGCCAGCAGGAACACAGGAGGACTGGGCAGGCATCTGGGAGAGAGGCCTCATGCCTTCCTGGGGTTCCCTGGGCTCCAGCGGGAGCAAAAGCAGGGTTTGGGCAAGCACCTGGAGCTTTGGGGAGAGCCAGTAGCCTGGGAGGGAGGTCTTTTGGGCTCCTACTAATGAGGACTGCTTGTCCATATCTCTGAAGCTTGCTGGGTTAGGTATTCACCTTTTCATTGCTGGTTTGGTTGGAAAGGGAGATCCTAGGGAGGAGCTGGGATTTGGGATGGCCAGGCAACAGGGGCAAGGGCTACTAGCCAAAAAGTATGGACCTATTTATTTATTATTTTGTTTTAAAATTTTTTAATGTTTATTTATTTTTGATAGAGCACAAGCAAGGGAGGGGCAGATAGAGAGGGAGACACAGAATCAGAATCCAGGCTCTGAGCTGTCAGCACAGAGCCCAACGCGGGGCTCGAACTCACAGACTGTGAGCTCATGACCTGAGCCAAAGTTGGATGCTCAACCGATGAGCCACCCAGGTGGCCCAGTATGGACCTATTTAAATATTTTAATAACTGGTACAATCCTACCAAAGTCAGCCCTACTTCAAGGTTAAAGAAAGAGGCAAGGATAGTTTGCAGTGCATGTATGCACTGCCGACTCCAGGTACTCATCTAGTTATGAAGCACTGAAGGGCTACCCTGTGCCAGCACTGTGCTGGGTGGAGCAAGATGAAGAAGCCACGGCTGACATCTGAAGGAGCTCACAGGTTCTGGGGAAGCAGAGCTCTATGCAGAGTTGAGTGTATCAGGACAGAGTCAGGCTCGTGGAGGATGAAGCTAGTAGACCTTCCCAGGACTCCCTGGTGGAGTGTCTGGAATGGGTGCCAACCGAGCACGGCCCCCATGGCCCACTCCCGGCGACTCTCATACAAGGGCCTAGAGATTCGCCTACAGTCTGGGGGAGGAGGTCGTACACCTTCTGCAGCTCTCCTCCTGAAACAGCACCCAGGTTCTCCCCCTGAGTGAGGACAGCTCCTTCTCTCACTACTCTTGCTTCCCCAGGATGGAACGATGCTGTCAGCCAGCTTGCCGAGCTCTTTGTGGAAGGGAGATTTTTTAAAAAAATAATTACGACAGATAGCAAAGGGCAGGAATATCCACATACTTACTATCACTTGTTTGGAAAGTAGCGAAACACAGTAAAAGCACCATGGTTAAATTTCACATTGTTAAAAATAATAATTGATGATGCTCACAATAGTGGCAGCAGAATCTGGCAAGGCAGGGAGGTCATTCAATCCAGTTCAGACAAGGGTAGAAAAGACACTTTCGAATCTGTGCGTGTACAAGATTGATGAAGAAGTCTTTTCTTCCAAAGGAGACACTCCAGGTTGATTTCCAGAAAGAGATGCCGTGAGGCAACAACCACACTCATCTGTTCATTCATTCAACAAACATGTACTAGCACTGGTGGCCTGGCGGACCCTGGAGGAGTGTTCCCTTGGGTGTTCCTCACCCCTGCAGGAAGAGGTGTGCGAGCAGATAAAGTATAATACTAAAGAGTAAAGTAGGTTCTACCTCTATTAAGAACTCATAAACTAGTGATGGCCGGGCAGCCCCAGATATATCCCAAGCGCTCCAGTAACGCGAGCTGCAGAAGGAAGATTACATTGCATCTCCGTGTGCGTCTCCAGGTCAGCCGTGCTGCACGGGTTACTCGGCGGGGCTTTCTTAGAAGTGTCCAAAGCACCTTGATTGATGATGGCATGTAGATCCGACTTCAAAACATTGACCCTCTTGTTGTTTTTCAATACCATTCTCATAGTCTAAAGATAATGGGGAAGCATAATACCTCATTAAATCTTGGCATTTTACTTTTTTACTTTTTTTTTTTTTTTTAACATTTATTCATCTTTGAGAGACAGAGAAAGACAGAGCGTTGAGTGAGGGAGGAGCAGAGAGGGAGGGAGACACAGAATCGGAAGCAGGCTCCAGGCTCCGAGCTGTCAGTACGGAGCCCAATGCAGGGCTTGAACTCACTGACTGCGAGATCATGACCTGAGCTGAAGTCGGACACTCAACCAACTGAGCCACCCAGGCGCCCCTTGGCATTTTACTTTTGCCTAATCCCCCTCTCCAAATGACCAAGACTTTTTTGTTGAGGAGAAAGAGAAGTGGATTAAAACTGAATCCTAAATGACAACTGACGTGTTTGAATTTCCCACATTCTAGAACTGTATTTCTGAAAATAAGCATTCAGAGTGGTTTGCTCACAGCAGTTGGGGTTCTCGGGGCACCCCACTCCACAAGCCTAAACTACTCTAGAGAGGAACACAGTAAGTGACTGAGCTTCTGCAAGGGAAATGTGGCTTTGCAGAGTGAGTGTTGACTGGTTCCACAGGGTGGCTGTGGGGACTCAGAAGCTGTCCCTGTCCTTTCCTCTCAGAGGGAGGGCCATGAATTCAGCCTCTGGGAGCTGATTTCCTCAGCTGTTTGGAAAGTAGCTGATTTCCTCAGCTGGCCAAGGGCGCCAATCCAGTCCCTTACATTCCTGGAGTCTGTGGGATGGTCATCCTCACACCAGCCTCAGGAGCAGGCTCTAGAGCCACCTCCATCTCACTGAGGAGGAGCCTGAGGGCACCTGGGGTGTTCAGTAAACCTTCCCAACTGATACTGTTAACAAAGATAAGATTCAGAGTGGCATGGCTCCAGAACCCAAGCTTGCCATTTGAGTTGGGTTGGGATGAAGGCCTTGCTGTGAGGCCATCACCCGTTGACCCAACCAGGAATGAGAAAGTGCTGGAGAACTGGACGGGCTGTGAGCAGTAGGCAGGAAACAGCCCCTAGGAATGCAAAGTCTAGGGAGAGTTTGTGCTGGAGGGATGGAGAGGGTTAAGTGGAAGGCCCAACACAGCTCCTGCTGATTTGGAACAGAGCAGCAGTCTAAGCACTGTCCTGATCTGGTGTCCATAGGATTTCAGAACAGATTCCCGAGCGGCCTGCACACAGGCATTATATAATCTTTCTTTCAGCCCCAGTCTGCCTTCCTCTAACACTGAAACTACACAATCAATCCAGCAGGGAGACCTGGCAGCCCGGACACACTGAGTCCTTGGGGCCACGCACTGGCTGAAGGGCTCTGTCTGCCATGATGCCCTTTCACCTCTGACCCTAACTGGCCCTGGTCTGCTCTTATATGGGGTCTTCCTCTGGAACTTTATAACATTGACCTGCTTGTTCTGCTTTTTCTTCTTCAGGGAGAACCTTTCTGAGGAGGGGAGCTGAGGGATGGGCTTCTAGATGAGTCTTGGCCCCACTAGGCCTTCCCAGTTAGTGGCCAGCAAGGTCCTCCTGTCTGCCCTCTGCCCTTTAAGTGGATGCACATGGCCTCCCTGCAAAGGGAACTGCCACCTGTTCCTAGGGGATACTTGCAGCTTTCACTTTTCGCTTCAAGAAACTGCTTTGTTCCCTCCTGTCATGTTGGCCGAAACCTACCTTCGCCATGTTGGAAAGGTATGTCTTTCTTCTTAGTCTTTTGACAAACACAGTAACTTCTGTTAAGGACAATACACGTGGCCATTACTGACAGGGTAGCTTCAAGTTCTCATGTACATAGTGGGGGAGAGGAGGCACAGACAGAGGCACACACATCTACCTAGGAAGGTACAGCCGCCTAAACTGCCCTCCACATCGGGAGACCTCTGTGTATCCTGCTTCCCACCACCCGCTGACCTTTTCCCGAATGGCTAGGAGAGGTTGACAGGGGCCACTGACTAAAACACCCCCCTCCCCCACCCCTTCCCTTCAGTCTCCCCTCCCTTGTACCATAAAATGATGTAACCCCGGCATCTGATACACCGGCTCAAAGGAGTTGAAGATTTTTACCCAGGAAACTTGAGTTCCCAGACTTTGTCATCTCTACAGTGCTCTCCTCAAAAAATGACCCAAGGAAAGGAAAGGATGACAAGAGAAAATCTAAAGGGAATGTGTGCATGTATTCATCTGACAAATCTTTATGACCGATATGCGTGCAGCGTTTGCTCCATAAATGTTTGCTGGGTATTTGCCAGGTTTTTGGATAAAGGAGGCAGCCTCTACCCTCTAGGGGCTCACCCCCTGAGGATGGGTCACCAGACATGCAGACTCCCTCCCCACAGCAGGGTAAGTGCTCTGGCAGTGTGAGAGCAGCA
>NW_026057578.1:57377464-57483215 GCF_023721935.1 Panthera uncia | reverse complement strand
AGGGAGAGGCCTGTTTGGAAGAAGGTGTCAGGGATGACTTAGAACATGCAAGTTAGGAGTTAGCGAGGGTGAGGAGTGGGGGGTGAGGGAGGGGGGTTGCGGATGGGGTTGGCAGTCTAGGCACAGGCAGGAGCAGGAATAAGGGCCTTTTTGGGGACAACCTGTCTTGTGTTGCTGAGGAGCACCAGTGGAGGGATGTCCTGGGGGGCTGGGGACAAAGATGAGGCCAGAGGCCAAGCTGAGAATGACTTTGCATAGGGGACTTTCCAGGCAGCAGGGGCTATGGAAGGTTTTAATGGGTCAGATAACTGTGTAGAATGATCACTAGGTGTGGAGGGGAGTGTGACTGAGGGGGTGAGGCTGGAGGCAGGATGATCAACTAGGAGGCTCTGAAGTGCCTCTGGGAAGGACAGAGGGAGCCCGGGGTTGGGTTAAGATGGGAGGTAAAGCCACCACAGGAAAGCTGGAGCGGGGCTTGGTCTCCCCACTTCATGGATCTTCTGCCACAGCAAGTTCCAGACCTTACATTCCCTGCAGCACCCCCTCCCTGCGGATTCTTGGCTGGCAGTCTCATGGTCATGGTCCCATAGATCCAGGTGGGTCACACAAGATCAAGATACCCAGTGTGAGTACCGAACCCAGCAAGGGGTGCAGGGCTGGTGGGTTAAAATTAGACATGGTCCTGTTATGTGGGCACTCTGAGAAAGTAGCAAACAGTGTGCAAAGAAAGCAAGACTCAGCCCTGAGCAAGCTGGCCCAGGAAAAGGAGGGTCCTGGTGGGGAGGCTGTTGGAAGCAGCTACAGGTGGTGGTGGAAAACCTCACAGAGGCAGGAGGGAGAAAATGGGTATTTCCAGGACCATAAACATGTCACACACACGTGGGTGAATGCTGGCATTTAAAGGAAGCCATTGTAGTCCTGGAGCAGGCAAGCAGCCTGGGGGAAGTAGTATTCAGCCACTGCCATCCCTGCACCTCTATCCCGGAGGGCCTATCAGAAGTCCCTGTTAGTATTTATAAGGGGCAATAGTGAAAGGGTGTGGGTGGATCAGCACAAGGACCCATCATCGCACTAAAGCAAACACCAGCAGATCTGAAGTGGTCATGCCTTGCATACCACAGTTTAGTGCAGGAGGGGAAGAGTTACCCAACAACTGAGGTATCCTGCCTCAGTCTGAAAGTCAGATACGTCATCTACTCTCAACAGAATTCTTTTTTTTTTTTTTTTTTTTTACTGAAACCTACCTTTGAGTTTAGAGATCTGCACGAGGGCGGGAAACCCTTCCAAAGCATTAAGTAGCCACAGCTTAAATTTCTTACTAAATAACCGGACAGATTTCAGGTACTGAATAGAAACATCTTCCAAAAAGTCATGAAGGAGAACGTCCTCAATTCCCTGCAACAGAATCGTCAAGATGTGGTGGCTGCCGCCCAGGGTAGGGGTCCTCTAGTTACAAGTGGCCATGGTCAGACGTGCCACAAACTCAGAGAGAAAGCCACCAGCGGCTTGGCCATTCACTGCTCACCGTGCAGGATGTGCAGCCAGGATGGTTTTTTTTTTTTTTTTTTAAAGATCTTAAAACATTGCTAATTGATTCAAAATGTTAAGAAACACTATTTCAGCCAATAGTAGGTGGGTCAAATCCAAATACATAAGGGCTGAGAACCCAGCCACCGTTTTTCAACCTTTGTGTTAAAAACTTTGAAGGACTAGACTATTTCCTAAAAGGTAATAAAGTAAAAGGTAAAGGTTCATGGCCAGCTTAAGGAGAACCACAGAAATTATATATAACTGATCCCCAAATAATGATAACCACTCTAGAGATAGAGCATTAAAAACAAACAAACAAAATAAAACAAAACAAAACAAAACAAAAACCCAACAACAACCAGAAAACCCTGGCAATTAGGTATATTCCAAAGCAATTATTCCAATTACTCATTCTAAAAAGTCTTCTTTTGTTGAAATTACCAGAGAAAGAACTTTGACCTAGTGCAGAGTTCAGTAATCACTGGAACCATAGGTCACCATGTGTATTGGCTTTTTCTTTACATGAGGTAACTTTCGCTGAATTAAAAAAAAAAAAAGCTGAGTTTTGGGGAAAGATCAAAAGGCTCGTGGTCCATCAACACCATTATTTACTCCTCAGAGGGCTTGAAGACCACAGAGACTGCAGAGCAGGAGGGCTGTGGTTCTAATCCCAGCATTTGGTATCGATTTCTAGAAAGGAAAGACAAATATCTTCCTACCTTGTACAGCTGCACATCGTAGCATTTAAAGAGCTGGCACACATTGGGCAATGACATAAGCATGACTGTGTCTTGCTGCAGAGATTTCCAGAAAGAAGTGAGCAAGTCCTCCACCTGATGAGGGAGTAGAACATACCTCCAAAAACTCATTTTGTGTCTGGTGAGACTAGTCCCCCGTTACATATTTAATCAGATCCAAGTGATAATGGGATGAATTTCAGTCTAGTTAATGTAAAGCTTTGTCTATGAGTTCTTCCAGGCTGTGTTTTAGAAGTATTCTTTCCAGTAGCCTATCAGAGAACAACTGCCAGTTGGATGGGAAGACATGGAACGTAATTTTCATGGTTTTCTGGAAGGAAGGCCATTTCTGACCACAAGGGGGCTCCTGTTGATTGTAACAGGATAAAGATCTGGCCACAGGGCACAGACCACAGACCACAGTTTAGAATAAATGTTCATTGACTGACTCCCTCAATTATTTGTCAGCTCAGAAGGACGTGTAACAGTATGTAATCAAAGAGGCTTCCTCCTTGCCAACTTAGAATTCACCTAAAGACTCTGTGATAAAAGAGGACCAGTATCATTCTACATAGGGGACTTCTTTAAAGACTTCTGTAGATACTTTTTGTTGTGGAACAAAATGGCAGCTTCCTTACTTTTCTTTATCTTTGCCCATGAT
Source organism: Panthera uncia (assembly GCF_023721935.1). NCBI lineage: Eukaryota > Metazoa > Chordata > Mammalia > Carnivora > Felidae > Panthera > Panthera uncia. The sequence continues at coordinate 57,480,287 of NW_026057578.1, read as the reverse complement.
GACTCTTCAGACTCTATTATTGAACCAGATGACCAACATGAGATGCCAGCTAATAAAGACTCTTGCCTTTCAGGGATTTTTGTAAGCTCAAATATTTTGAAGCATTGAAACCCTGACAGGAGGACCTGTCAATGACTCCAGGCAAGGACTATCCCTGTATGTAGGCTGCCAAGGAAGTTAGGGCCAACTCTCTAAGTACCTGATGATGAACCTGTGATTTGAAATCTTGTTACCAGGGCATTAATTCTTCAGAAGACGTCTCCAAGGAGACTCATAGATATTGAACAAAAATACAATAGTGGGATGAGAGGATTATTAATCCTTTTACTGTCAGTTTGGTAACTTTGGAGCATGGCTTTTTGGGGTTGGTGGTTTTTTTTTTTTTAAATGTTTATTTATTTTTGACAGAGAGAGAGACAGAGCATGAGCGGGGAGGGGCAGAGAGAGAGGGAGACACAGAATCCAAAGCAGGCTCCAGGCTCTGAGCTGTCAGCACAGAGCCTGATGTGGGGCTCGAACTCACAAGCCGTGAGATCATGACCCGAGCCGAAGTCGGTTGCTCAACTGACTGAGCCACCCAGGCGCCCCAGGGTTGGTGGGTTTTAATGAGATAGCAACCATGGGCTCATCTCTGATAACTCTCTCACCAATCCTTCCCAAAGTCATCCAATCCTGTTGTATCTGCTTTAGGAATAGTTCTCCAATTTGTCTATCTTTTTTTCTGATGTCATTGTCACTGCTCCAGACCTCCCCCCTCAGTTCTCACCTTGACTGTGACAAAACCTCCTCACTGCCCTCTGCTCCCGTATGGTGATCTTGCATCACTGTCTCCAACCGCTCCCCCTGCCCCACTTCTCAATCAATCAGAATTCTTCACAGGGCATGAGACCCTTTCTAGCACCAGACTACTTTCACACCTTCCGTCTGGTTCTCTCCTTAAGAGATATTAACATTTAGTCATAGTGACCTTTCTGTCATGTCATTGCCTGTGAACATCTTGCTGCTTTTGCCTACACCATTGGTTCTACCTGGAACCCCTTTCCTACTGCACTTTGAGTCTGTTGAACTTCTGCTTTTTCACTGCAATCAACAGCAACATGGCTCCCCCCCTGGGAGATTCTCAGCCATCTTATTACTCTTTCTCCTGGCACCCAAAACAATCCAATCAAACTGCCATTCTAGAACTTGCCATATTGTATCATATTTATTGGCTTGTATTGCTCCATTTAGTACCAGACTATAAGCCTTATGAAGAATATGTTCCCTAGTTCCAGAAATGGTTCTAGTCACAGGGTAAGAATTAAGTTAATGTTTGATGAGCAAATGAAGGAAAGGAGTATATTAGATATCCAATGTGGATGGATATCTATAAAATTGCATTAGTAGGACAAGGGCCATCCTGAAAACACCTTGGTATCTCCTTCACTGTAATGTTTTACACACAATAAGTACTAAATGAACTCATCCCAAATGAACATTATCACCCAAAATTGAAGTACTTAGAACACTAGGCATCAAAAAAGATTTCATTTAAATGCGCACTTGTTCCCCTGGATTTTCTATGGCAAAAGATAAAATTCAGAATGGTTAAAAGATTTGCTCATGTTTTTCACAGCCAATTCTAGAATAAAATCATCCAGTCATTACAACACAGATGACCCTGCTTCAAAGTCTTGCTTCCTTTTCAGTTAGCAGGTTATCAGTAAAATGACTCTTTAGTGTTACTGAAAATTCTAGGGTGAATAATGTTACCAACACTTTATTCAAAATCAGCAGGAATTACATCTTAAAAAATAGCTGAATTATATTTGAAGCATAAGGTTATATTAGCACCTTGGAAAATTTCCAAATGATTAAACTGAATAAAAATATCACCTCAGGTATCACCTCAATAACTATAAATAGCTGCCTTCTAAGCACTTCAGTGCAATAAATTACTACTTGACATCCCTTGAGGGGTCTTTTCAAGTACAATGATTAATGATGAGTCATAAATACTTGTGTTTTATAGATAAAACCCTACCCTCTCAAGTTCTTGGTTCCTCACGTTTTGTAAAATCTCTTGGCAATAGTTGTAGTATTCATCAGCAAGAAAGGCCATCTAGGAAGGATATGGAAAATCATTTCAGTTTTAGGGGCACTTCCAGAATGAACTGATTCTCAAAGAATCTTTCTAAGCCCTTAGAGTCTGCTGCTCATGTTGCAATTCTGATATAACAGTAGCTGAGCTCTTCCAGTGTTGTTTATGTGTAGCAATGCATACATGTTATTGGCCTAACGTTGACATAGCTTCAATTTTGATGTCATAACTCTAGGGTCTGTACCATCCACTAAAGAGGCCACCAATATCTGACATCTTTCTCCCTAAACCCCAATTTGCCCCTCCATGTTCCCCAGTCCCAGCTTCTAGAAAACCTGCATATCTGTTCTCTGCTCTGTCATAGGGAAGCCCTCACTCTAATGACAAAGTGGTCCTAGATGGAGCCTTTCTGTAAGATGTGAGGGGAAGACCTGAACCTCCTGACTGACACCAAGCCCCGGGATGGAACGTTGGTGCTCACAGGTCTGGGAGAAGGCAAACGTACTCCATCTGGTTCAAATGATCACAACAAAATAAGAAGATATCTATTCCCCTAGGCATCGAATGCATGAAAAGTTACTTTCCCCCATGTGTGCAAGCCTACCATTTTGTAGGAGTACTTATTTGCCAGTTCTTGCTCCCAGAATGGACATCTCCTGAATTCAGACAAAGGGGATCCAATGGGGTCTGTCTTTATCGGTGAACGATTTTCACACTAGAAACCATTTATACACGGATTATTTCTTCAAAATAAATGAATTTTCTTGTATATAAACCATGTCATGATCACATTGCTACTACAGGTTAATGTTCTATGCAAACTTTTATACACACTCTGGATATATCATTGATCCAGCAACTTTCCCCCTTATTTCATTAGAAGTGATATTATCTTTCTCCTATAATTCTATAAACTATGGTCATCAGGAAGCAGTCAGGACTGAGTATATTACCCAGATATATCACTCTTGCAGTCATGTATTACAAGTGCTATATAGTAACGTGATAAAAATATTATGTATGAATAATTTAATACCACAAATGCATTTATATAATCCTTGTCTATATAACTGTCCCTCCTTGAAATAAAACCGGATCCTGTCTAGGTCATGATGCCCATATTAGAAATCTCAGGGCTAACTACCAAGGAAAATGAAGAGCACAGCCTTTAGAAGTACAAATTACAGAATGGTAAAATGTTTCCATCAAGGAGGAAAAAAGGTAACATGGCAGAAAGCAAATTCAACATTCCTTCCTGCTGTCCCCTTTGAGCAAGGGAAGGCATGATCACTCTTGATTGAAGGACATTGGTTTTATTTTAAGTGATTTCTTCAAGATTTTCCTGAACTACTTTTAAATAATTCCCATTTTCAATAGAGTAGGATGAAATCATTCCTTTGAGTTGGAAATTGAGATGGCATAGCCCGCCACGTTTGATTGCAACAAGCATGAGGGTTTTCCTCTTCAGTGTCTCTCCAACTCAATGGTGCTCTGTGACAGTACAGTTCTAAGATCAATATTTCATCCTTAGCTTTCTCAGATCTTATATACTTAGAGCCTTACTGAGCTACTCACTTATATCTTGCTTAGTAGATTGTTTATGTGGGTTTGCAGTATGTTCCTGTCTGCAAGCCACCTGAGGGCAGAGTGGCCTTCGAACCACCTGCACCCACCCTTATGGATAGGAGTAGCACTCAGCTCCCATCCCACACAGTGCTGCACATACTCGAGAACAGACGTTACCAGCTTCCTCCTCTCATGTTTCCTTGTTATCAACCCACATCACAGTGAGGATCAGAGAAGATTAGGGGTCATGGTCAACAGCCTTCTTAGTGTCCTAAAATCTGTACTACTTAACTCTTTGTGGTCCTGAACCTCTTTGAGATTCTGATGAAAGCAATTGTTCCTCTCCTTGGAAAAATGCACAGTATGCACTTAATATTGTGAAGATGCCAAGTTGAAATTCGCCTTATTGATATATATTTTTAAATAAAAATAGAGGTATATGTGTCTAAATAAATACATAGTCATGTAGAAAGGCAACAGCTCAAAAAATGTCATTTCCTTTGGGTGCTGTTTGGTTCTCACTGGGTTTGCACTGGGTGCTATTCAACCTTCATTCCTACCACTTTGGAACACTGGCTTCATTTGGAGTCATTGGATGGAGAGCTCTCCTAGCATGTGGGTGTGGGTCATCAAGAAAAATGGGGCTATTTCATGGAGTTCACTGTCCTGGTCATTAATCTTCTATTAGAGAAGCACTAAGGAATCATCCAGTCCAACTCTGGGCTTGCTTCTCTTACCTACCACATCTTACCCTAACTACATCCATTTTCTCCACAGCACACCCTGACCTCCTGTATTCATCAATGCTCCTGAGGCTTATGTTTCTATTATCAAAGCCAGTGCTTCTCAGGTGTGGTCCTGAAACCATCCACATCAGAATCCCTGGGAGCACTTGGGGTTCATATCTCTAGGGCCCTAGTAGATCAGATGAGGCCAGCAATCTATCATTTTAATCTGCCTCCTTAGTGAGCCTTATGCATGCTCAAGTGGAGAAGCATAGTTCCAGTCAGACTATTCTCTGTCTCACTGCAGAAATCTCTACCTTTCAACATGGCAAATGCATCACAGTTCTACCTGTTCAAAGTCTGTATATGTAATATTGTAGTAATGTAAGAAATCATTACAAGGACCATGTAAAAGTAATTGATTACCAAAAAATAATAATAAAAAGCAAAGTTATGTGTTCCTGAAGTTAATTCCTTCCCAGCTCTTCCTATGAAAAGAATTGATCTTTCAGGAAAGAAAAATGTTTTAAAATCATGATTGAAATCTTTTCTTCATAATATACATAATCATAAATCTAAAGTGAAAGTTTATTACAGAACCACTGAAGTTGGAATTTCTTCAGGAGAAGGCATTCAGGAAAGAATCAGAGAGATTCCCATTCTGCAGAAATAGTTCAGCAAAATGACAAAGAAAAATGTGAGAAATTCTATTTAGATTTTCCAAGTATATCAAATGCAGTTTGGAATTTTCAGTAGTTCTAAACAAATGTCATTGTAATCTTTAGTAAGCACATATAATGTGTCTCACCCTGGAGGTACAATGGGGGACCCTTTCCATCAACACCCGATCTACTAGGTATTATCTGCTTCCCCTATCAATTCTCCTGGATGCCTTTGGTCCTTTCTGCATCCTTGAATACACTGCTCCCTCAATTATCACTCCCAAAGCAAATGTATCCTGTCATTCTCCTTCTAAAGTTGCCTCAGTGGTGGCCTACAGTCTCAAATCTAAATTCCCCAGCCTGGCTTTGACAAGCTATTTGCCATCTGATCCCACCCAGAGACTACGGTTTCCCCAAATCCTCACCTCCAGCTCCTCACTGCCCACACACTTCCTAACATGAATGCAAGCTACACTCTCAAGATGAAAGCCTCCTAAAAGAAGATCTGAGTGACCCCTCCAGGATCAGCTCAAGAACAGTATGGCAGACAGACTAATGACTGCCCAAAGATATCCACATCCTAATCCCCAGAACCTTAGATGGCGAGAGGGACTTTGCAGATGTGATTAACTTTAAGGACCTTGAGATAGGGAGATTATCTGGAGCATCCAGGCAGCCCCAATGTAATCACAAGGGTTCTTAACAGGGGGGAACCCTTCCAAGCTTCAAAGAACCAGAGAGATGGCATTGGCAGCGTGAGGACTTAGCCCGCCTTTGCTGGTTTTGAAGACTGAGAAAGGAGCCATGAGCCAAGGAACATAGGCAGCCTCAAAAGCTGAAAAGACAAGATATAGATCCTCCCCTCCATCCCCCAGAAAGACTGTAGCCAGCACTTTGATCTTAGCCTGGTGAGAACCATATCAGACCGTGACCTCCAGAACTGTAAGAAAATCAGTTTGTGTTTTAAGCCACTAAATTTGTGCTAGATTTGTTATAGTGGCAATAGGAAATGAACACAGGCCACCTCTTCCATGAAACCTTCCCTAGTCACTCTGGCCCACTACAACATTTTACCCCCAATCCCACTTTGGACTTCCCAATCCACCTACAGCCTACCCTGGCTATTCCACAGTACACCGGTTGTTTCATGTCTATCTCAGTTTCCCAATCATGAAACTGTATTCTATTCACGTATAGGGAGTTTGTTTTTACTTTTCTCTCACACCCCATTCAGTCCTCAAGAATGCTTGTCACAAAACAAGTTTTCAAAAAGTTACCCACTCAATGACCCTCTCAACAAGACAGTATCAAAGTACTATCGTGTCGTCTTGGCCAACTTAAGCAAAATTCAACTCATGATGTCATAGATTAGCTATTAATAGTTCTGGTGTCCTAATTCAAAAAGCTATAACTGTAATATGGAGACATTTTCACACAAATTTATTGCCAAGAACCTAAACATCCTTCTTAATTATAGCAAAAGAAACACAAACAGCTGATGTGCAGCAAAACAATATGCTCCTTGAGGACACCTGTCCCAGCATAGGATGTGGTAGGTACATGGTGGATAATCAACAACACTGGTAAAATGGGTGAGTGGTTAAGGGCCACACATACTAAGAACATTAAACATAGGAAAACACTTGCTTCTAATCAGGCAATTACTGAATATTGCAGGCTCTATTATAGTAAATTTATTTTATTCCATACTCACTGTTCCTTCTTGTTGGATAATGCTGTTATAGTTAGTAGATTTTTCAAAGGCAATGATATCTCCACTGTGACAGAATAGATAACAGAGAAATAATTTTAGTAAGCCACCTGTTTCTGAGCACAAGTATGAAGTGTTTTTTTGCAGCAAGTTTACTTATATGGGGTATAACTTGTATTTCAAAACTCTCTTCCAAGTTTCTATACATGACTGGTGATTAGCACCTGCTTGGAGTTAAAAAAAATCAATTTCTATAATTGGGGTAACCATGTATTTCTTTTGAGAGGTTTATTCTCCTTAGAAGTAAATTTATGATGTCATCATAGGTAGAACTTGCTCCTGAGAGAAAAGAAAAATCATCATGGAAATGAAGTCTTATACTTTCTGATTTGGAGCTTTTAAAAAAATTTTTTAATGTTTACTTATTTTTGAGCCGGCGGGGGGTGGGGGGGAGGGCAGAGAGAGAGGGAGACACAGAATACAAATCAGGCTCTAGGCTCCAAGCATAGAGCCCAACACAGGGCTTGAACCCACAAAGCGTGAGATCATGACCTGAGCCGAAGTCAGATGCTTAACTGACGGAGCCACCCAGGTGCCCCTGATTTGGGGCTTTTAAAATTATCAATTCATATATGAGAATATCCTCTCAGTGGATGGATATAGCAGAGCACCTTCACAGAATGAGGAAAGTGAGAATAATGACATGTATGTCCTATTTCACCATGCCTCTTGGATTCATACCTTATATAATGGAGACATTCATATGTCATAGAGAACAGATTCAGTCCTAGCTATGCATTCTGGTACATTTTCCTTTAATTCCAGGTATTTGAGAAACTGGTAGCCCAGAGATGACCCCTTTTTCAAAAGGAATGTGTTTTCTGTGGATGCCAGAGGAAATGACATTTTTTTTCCCCAGTGCCCCCACAATCCTCAGAGTTGTGGCTACTCTGTCCACTCCAAGTCAATACACATCCTCATACCTGACTGTTTCAACTCTATGTAATCATACAAAGAGAAGAGGAAGGCAGTGGGCTAGTGCTCCGCTTCTGGAAGCAAGGCAATAGTCATTTTAAAAAAAATTTACATCCAAGTTAGTTAGCATAGAATGCAATAATGATTTCAGGAGTAGAATCCAATGATTCATTTCCTACATATAACACCCAGTGCTCATCCCAACAAATGTCTTCTTTAATGCCTTGTGCCCATTTAGCCCTTCCCCGCACCCACTACCATTCCAGCAGCCCTCAGTTTGTTCTCTATCTTTTAGAGTCTCTTATGTTTTTGTCCCCCCTCCCTGTTTTCATATTCTTTTTGCTTCCCTTCTCTTATGTTCATCTGTTTTGTATCTTAAGTTCCACATATGAGTTAAGTCATATGATATTTGTCTTTCTCTAATTTCGCTTAGCGTAATACCCTCTAGTTCCATCCACGTTGTTGCAAATAGCAAGATTTCATTCTTTTTGATTGCCAAGTAATACTCCATCTTCTTTAGCCATTCATCTGTCGATGGACATTTGGGCTCTTTCCATACTTTAGCTATTGTTGATAGAGTTGCTATAAACATTGGGGTGCATGTGACCCTTTGAAACAGCACACTTGTATCCTTTGGATAAATACTTAGTAGTGCAATTGCTGGGTCATAGGGTAGTTCTATTTTTAATTTTGTGAGGAACTTCCATACTGTTTTCCAGAGTGGCTGAACCAGTTTGCATTCCCACCAGCATTGCAAAAGGGATCCTCTTTCTCTGCATCCTTGCCAATATCTGTTGTTAAGGCAATGGTCATGAATGAGATGGCCTGGAAGGAGGCGAGAATCAGGGGGAGCAGGGGAGATGGAGGTAGATAGCTTTAATCTCACACAGGGAGAAACTATGGTCCTGCTCAGCCTCTCCAAAACCCGGAAGCTCTCTGCTGAAGGTTTGTGTCCAACCCAAGTCATGGAAACCTGGGCACCATACTTGATACCCATCTAATCAATGTTTCCACATAATAGTCTATTTCAAAACAGGGCAAATAGATTCAGGGTCTGGATCAAAAGCACTGGAAAGCCACCCTCTTAACCTTCCACTAAGAGTTGTTATCACAATGGGAATTGTACTTTGGAGTGCTTAATGGCAAGAGAGTTTCAGAATGTGGGATCTGTTCAACCTGGAGGGGAGATATATATATATATCCCCTCCACATAGTATGATGGATTGATGGATGATGCAAGGAGAGCCACACGTGAAGAATTCCACTTGTCATATCTCAATGATCTCTTGGGTAGGCATGGGACATGATGGAGTTTCTCCAGGTAAAATTTGTAAATAGCCCATTGCCACACAAATTCTGGGACACTACATCAACAAGACCAACAAACAATACATAAAAACATTGGATAAAATGTAGATTGAAATAAAACAGAAGAAAATGTCAGAAATGGCAGTTCACTGAGTAAAGGGCTAATAGACAAGGAAGCTAAATAAAAGTCTATAGTCATCAGCCCTTAAGAAATGTCTTAAAAATCATTTGTGAGGCTTTCCTCCACTAAATTGGAGGTAGAGTCATTTCTCTACAAGTCTACATTGTGTTAATATGCTACTCCTAATATTTTCTACAGAGGTGGTAGCCTCTGTAGAGGAAAAAAAGTTATACAAATAATTGCAAAGACATTGAGTGGGAGTTAAGACAGTTGAAATATAGGGTGTTAGGAGAACATATGTCATGAGGTCCATGCTATCCTCTTGTTAGTTCAACAGTTACATGCCTGTAAATTGGCACCTTGATAAGCTCAGGAGAGTTTCCTTTGTGATTAGCTACCCCATCTGGTTGGTACTTAGCACAACACTGTACTTGGACAGCACTTACTAAACTCTTTGGACGATGACAGAAATCTTCACGGGAAATTCCTTTAGATACTTACAAACAGGAGTCTGGAAGCTAGAAGGTTTAGTTTTGGACTTAAAGGAATGAGAAGGGAAACCCTCCACCTTATTGCTCACCCCCTCTACCCCAACCCTGATTCTGATAGCTTTGGAAGCCATTCAATTGAGAGTGACACTCTCAATTATTTAGGATTTATAAATGTAACTACCAAGTTCTGCCATGTGTTCAATATAGAATACGAGTTTAATTCAACAGCTATCAAAAGGAGGGTGGCGTTACCCTCCTCGCTGTGAAAAGGAAGACTGAAGGGGAACTCCTTGCACTATAGCCTTTAGGTATCAGACTAGGGGATACAACCCAACTATCCTCACTGGGGAGCTATTTTATTTTTGTACCATTTAAATTGGGGGAGTTTATGCTTTTAAACAATGGTGACAGGAAAAATAAAATTCGTTAACTTTGGAGAGAGATGTTAAAAAAAAAAAGTGCCCATCTGCATCTGGCCAGACAGTGACAGCTTGCTTATTCAGAAGAATGGCAAGGCAGCCTCTTCCAACCTTGGGATGCCTTAGTTCAGGTCAATGGCTCACAACATGGGTCTAGGTTTAGTGCAATCCTATTTATTTCTTTAAAAAATTACCCAGTCTCAAACCTTCAAGCAAAGATGCATGAAAGTATGCACCAGCTAGTGGGAGAGAAGGAGGCAGTATCACAGCAGACTACAAAGCAAGTGAGCAGAGGATCACTGTTGTAGACCAGCCTTGTGCCAAGAGGGAGATCTGTGGAGACCCAAGACAAGGGCATTGGCATCCAGAAGATCTGGCCAACTAGGCTGAATGGACATTGCAGGTCTTGGCTCCATGCTTTAATCTTTACATGAGGCTGGGTTGGGCTAGAACTGGAGACTGTGGTAGACAGGTGGGGTCTACTACTCAAGGGGAGGGGCAGTGACGGTAGGGAGGCCAAAACAGCATTGGAGGTGACACTTTCAGCTCTCAGAGTGCCAGCCAGGATGGTCTCATGTTCTAGGGGTCACTGTCACTGCATCACTTTCCAGGTGTGGTTTTGATTCAGTCCTGTGGGCCATTTATTAGGTTGTGGTTAAAAGCATAGTCATTGCTAAAATATGGTTCTAATAAAACCACACTGATATCCAGAGCCAGCTTTGCCATGAAGGAAGGGCTTCCAGTCTAAGATGTCTTCTTCCATCATTCCCTGAGGCCTGAGACGCTTTCATGGTGCCGAATCGAGTCTGCCCAGTGATGTCCCTTGTGTTGTGAGCAGTCCCCTCAGCTCATGCTCCACAGGGCATAACTTGGACGAGACCTAGGATGTCAGGATTTAGCTATTCAGGATAGGGAATGGGGTCAGGAGGTGCTGCAAAGGGTCTGCTGGAAATGGAGGGAGAGAGACTCAGGAAGAAGGAAGGCTGAGAATTCGCATAGTACAATAGAATAGGCATCCTTGTCAAGCTCTGCCCCTGACTTGAGATGTGGCCTTAAGCTTGTTGCTTGAAGCTTGTTGCTTTGAAGGCCTCAATTTTCCAACCCTATACAGGGAGGAGATGGGCTTTGATGTCCCCCAAAATCTGTTCCAGCTCCCAGAGCCCATATCCTTTGTGGTCACGTGGACTCCAAGCCCTCCAGGGTCTACATGATGGTTAGAAGATATTTTTCTGGGCCTCATGCAGGGAGAGTGGAGGAAGGCTCTTCTGGGGCCCTACAAATTGTCCACTTCACTCAGTGCAGTGTAGACACAGCAAGAGAACCACATTTTACTTTAATTAATTTTTATGATCAATTTGGCTAAAGAAGGATCCAGCACGAAGAGGATGGAGACGTCATTACATGGCACACAACTCATCTTTTTTTTTTCCCCATAAAATCTTTCAAATGCAGTGTTAGCTTTTTGGCATTTGACTTTCTTTTAGTTTAACTACAATTTGCATTCACATTCTCAGGTTTTGACATCATTTGTCATTAATCCAGGCTTTCATTTACATCATGTTGGCCTCGTAATTTGTCCTCTCAAATCACTCCAACAGCAGTGAAACAACTTGAAGCAATTACAAAGGTAAGAGGATAAAAATGTAATAAAACCTAATTCGTGGACCATTGTTTGGTGTCAGAATGCAAAGCCAAGGTGCTTCATCTTCAGATCATTAAAGGATCTAATTTCAAGTTTTCCTCTAAGCACATGAATTAATTAGTTCGGTTTCATTCGGAGATGATGAACTTAATGAATATTTTTGTAACTAAAACTGAAATAGTAAGCATATGTATTCATATAAAGACGTGTGTTGTTAGGATTGCAAAAAAGCTTTCTTCAATATAATTTTGCTTATACTAATGATACTAATCACTGCAATCCACTGAGCACTTACTCATTGCTAAGTGCTTTACTTGGTATTACCTAAATTCTTCCAACAATCCACGAGGTAGGTTGATAATAACTCGTTATTATCCCCATTTTATATATTGGAAAAGAGAAACAATTCAAAGAGCTAGAAACCCAGCCCTGACTTCAGAGCCTCATCTCTATACCTCTTCTACAATTCTGTCTTACAAGAGGTACAGGTAGGATGAAAAATAATGTACACAAGAAGGACAAAGTACGATGTCAGGTTTTGGAAACTTAAAATAAAGAACTACCTTATTTGTAAAACCGGTTTGCTGAGTGTCGTAGATTAGTCATGTTCTGCATTGGGGGCTGTTGCTTTTTATACTGCTTAACTGTACCCTGACCCATTAGACTTTATGAACAACTTAATTGCAAAATGGTGACCGCAGGAAACACCTTTGAAAGTGTTGAAAGTCTAATTCATTTATATTCACCCTCCTGGGGTAAAACTCAGCAAGCAGAAGTCAAGCTCCACCGGCAGACAGCAAACATGTGGCCTTATAGCGGGCATCTCTGGCTAGAGATGGGTGAGTGAGGGGATGCTTTGAGCAAATTAGATCGTCCAGTGTTTGCGAGCTTAGGAGCGTTACCTGCTTTCAAAATCTTTTCCAAGCAAGGGTGCAGTCTAGGATATAATTCTCCACATGTATGTTTCTTGAACTGCCAGGCAGCAATCAGGTAATGTGTTATTTTTTTTAACCTTAACACGTTCTAACTAGCCTTGAAAACAATAGGGTGGACAGGGCCAAAAAGCAGGTTGCAACTTGGATACCTTATTAGTACCTAAGAGTTAGGCCCTCTGGGGCTCATCAGAGCCAGGAAGGCTCAACTCCTGCCCCGTGCCATGGCTGCACAAACAGAAGAAAAAGAAGCCCTTCTTGGGGCTAGAGAAAGACTCTGAAGAAGCTACTGGTGTTCTCTCTGACATCATTAGGTCTGTGGTACCCACAGTTGCCAGGCTGACAGCTCTCTGTGAACTCATTCTCCTCCAGGGTGGTGTGGTCTGAAAGACGAACCTTCACCTTTCTGCTTTGTTGGCACAACTAGCCAGCTGTGGACCCACAGCCCTGGATTCCACAGGCTCTGGGGCCCACCGAGGCAGCCCCCTGGGCTCTTGAGCTGGCAGAAGAACAAAGGACTGAAAAACAAAGGCATGGAATGTTGAAGGCACAATTTTAGAAGCTTTTTAAAGGCCTTTAATATCTTAAGTTGGAAAAGCTGAGAGAGAGAGAGAGAGAGAGAGAGAGAGAGGTGGGCAGAGGTTTCTTGGGGGAGGAATGAGAGCAAGGGTTAGCTTCCATATTTCCTGAAGGAAATATGAGACTCTGTACAGTTGATTTCAGAATCTACATTAGGTAGAATGGGATTCATCTATTTGCAAAATGACAAAAAAGTTTTCCTTGGGACATATTAACGGGGATTTTGTCTGAGAGGTAGAGAATAACAGTGAATTAATCTGGGTTGTTTCTCTAGATGTGACCATAATACATGCATGCATGTTCTCTCTCTCTCTCTCTCTCTCTCTCTCTCTCTCTCTCTCTCTCTCTCCCCCATTCCCCCCTTCTCCCCAGACAATAATAAAGCATTTTATACTCTGGCCTCAATTCTGCAGTGAGTTTCTAGGTCAGCAATTATACCTAGCTCCAAGTCTCAGTCTGGATGCCAGCTAAACAAGATTGGAATCTGGGGAGGCCTATTCCCTGTAAAATTATGTTACCCCGGAGAGAGGAGCAGGAGGGAAAATGTTCTGGATTTTGTGAAGGGGTCCTTTTCACATGGTACACACTGCATATTTATAGTCATTTTTCTTTAAAAAAAAAAAAAGCCTCAAACTTTTCATTTGCTTTGAAAACCAAACCTTGGTCTCTGCTTGGTTCAGGGTAGACGCTGCCTCAGCAGTTTTTTAGCGAAATTCAGCGCAAGTCCCGCCCCACCCCACTGCAAACGAATGTTGTTGACACGCTGAAATCCCCGATCTGCTCCTAGGCTACCTATTTAAGTGTCCAGTTAAGGGGATCATCAGTGCCATAGTCCCTGGCTCTGGATCATGTCCTCCTGCTGCTTCTGCTTGCGTGGAGGGAGGGGTGACATGGATGGTGTCAGAGACCTGGGCATCATAGTTTCTATACTGATGGGCCTTTGGAGGTGCAACATGGAGGACATAAGGAAGAGATAAGGGCTTATTTTGAAACTAATTTAATTTACTTTATTTTATTTTTAAAAACATCTTTTTAATGTTTATTTATTTTTGAGAGAGAGAGCACATGCAAGCAGAGGAGAGCCAGAGAGAGAGGGGGACAGAGTATCAGAAGCAGGCTTTGTGCTGACAACAGAGAGCCTGATGTGGGGCTTGAACCCAAGAAGTGTGAGATCATGACCTGAGCTGAAGTCAGATGCCTAACTGACTGAGCCACCCAGACGCCCTGAGACTAAATTAATCTTAATTAGATTATTACATGCTTCTTTGTAGTGTTGGGGGATGGTGGTGAAGAGGAAGCAGAATCCCCCAAAGCCACCCCTTTGCTACCATCACTGGTTCCTGGCCAAATCTCTCAGTGCTGATGCTTTTATTGGCGTTTCCATTTCTTTCCTTAAAATAAGGTCCAGAGGGGAACAAAAGACAAACAGGATGCCATGGAACAGCGTACACATAGTTCAATGACTCAGAGGCTTGTTGCTGGGTTTGGAGTACATTCCACTCTAAGATGCTCCTAACAAGGCATACTCTTACAAAAAAGGGAAAAAAAAATCCCACAATAACAACAACAAAAACCAAGAATTCAGATTCCTATTTTTCTCTTTGGCAAATGTTCATAAGAAAGTTTTTGTAAATCAGGCCTGCTTCACTGGGGCATTCAACTTTTGGGAACTACGAATACACTCCTCTGTGGTTTGCTGGGGGTTCCCCCTCTGTATTTAACACTGGGTTGCGGGGGGGAGTCACGTTTTTGATGGCAAATGGAAAGAGGTGCCTGAGTAGCCAGGCAGCCGGCTGCCCTGAGCCCACTGGGGTTGAAGACTTCCAGGTGTGTGGGGTCTGGGGCTCCTACCATTGTATGCTTCCTGGCTCGGTTAAGGTAATGAGGCAATTTAAGCTCTCCAGAGGAAGATGAACGTGCAGGAGAGTGCTTTGAAATAAAGACCTGAACTCTGTGAGAAGAGAGAATGGGCTCTTGAGCAGAAGAAACAATAGGACATCTGGAGATATGACCTTGAGAAATGGGCAGATTTCTGTGGGGATACTTCATGGGACCTGTCATCATGTAGGATTAGGCCTGACTTATTATTGGAAATTTAAACTTTTAAATGTTTTTATTTATTTTTGAGAGAGAGAGAGAGAGAGAGAGCAAACAGGGTAAGGGCAGAGAGAGGGAAGCAGAAGATACAGAGAGGGCTCTGTGCTGAGAGCGGAGATCCCAGTGCAGGACTTGAACCCACGAACTGTGAGATCATGACCTAAGCTGAAGTTGGACTCTTAACCAACTGAGCCATCCAGGCACCCCTGAAATTGAAATGTTAATTGAGGTAATTGTAGATTGACAAGTAGTAAGAAGTGATTTAGAGAGCTTTCTAATCTGCCTAATTTCCCCCAAGGGTAACATTTTGCAAAACTACAGTACAATATCACAACCTGGATATTGACATTGATACAATTCACTGATCTCTCTCAGACTTCCCTAGTTCAACTTTAACTCATTTTTGTGTATATTTAGTGCTATACACTTTTATCACCTATAGAGATCTGTGTATCCATCACCACAGACAAGATACAGAACATTCTCCTGATCGTAAGGATCCTTGTGTTGCCCCTCCATAACCATATCCATCTCTTGCTTCTTCATTCCCAGGTCCCTGACAACCACCAATTTGTCCTCCATTTATTTTTTTTTTATTTTTATTTTTAAAGTTTATTTATTTTGAGAGAGAGAGAGAGCAAGCAAGCATGGGGGAGGGGCAGAGAGAGGGAGAGAGAAATTACCAAGCAGGCTCTGTCTCTGTCAGCACAGAGCCTGATGCAGGGCTTGATCCCACAAACTGAGATCATGACCTGAGCCAAAACTAAGAGTTAGACACTTAATCAACTGAACCACCCAGGCACTCCTGTCTTCTGTTTAAAAGTTGTGTCATTTCAAAGTGTTTTATCGATGAAATCATAAGGTATGGAACTTTTTGAGACAGGAGTTTTTTTCATTCAGCATCTAGAGATTCATCCAAGCTATTCTATCAATAGTTTGTTCCTCTTTGTTACTGAGTAATATTCCATGGTATAGATGTACCAGAGTTTGTTTAAACATTCACTTAATGAAAAATATCAGGACTGATTTAATATTTGGCTATTATAAAGAAAGCTGCTATGAACATCAATTTACAAGTTTTTATGTGGATATAAATTTTCATTTGTGTGGGGATAAACGTCCAAGAGTACAATTGATGGTTTGGATGTTAATTGTATGTTTAGTTTTATTAAAACTGCCACACTATTTTGCATTCCTACCACCAATGTATAGAATGATCCAGCTTCTCTGAATCCTCACCAGCATTTGGTGGTGTTGCTGTTTTTTTATTGTAGTCAGTCTGACAGGTGTGTGTTTGTATTTCACTGAAGTGTATTTTGCATTTCCATAATGATTAATGACACTGATCATTGATGTGTTTATTTGCATATATCCTCTTCAGTGAGAGGTATAGTCTTTTGGCCACTTTTTAAAAAATGTTTATTTATTTTTAGAGAGAGAAGGGGAGAGAGAGAGAGAGAGAGAGAGAGAGAGAGAGAGAATGAATGGGGGAGGGGCAGAGAGAGAGGGAGACACAGAATCCAAAGCAGGCTCCAGGCTCTGAGCTGTCAGCACAGAGGCTGACATGGGGCTTGAACTCATGAACCGTGAGATGATGACCTGAGCCAAGGTGGGACGCTTAACTGTCTGAGCCACCCAGGCTCCCCTCTTTTGCCCATTTTCTAACTGGATTTCTTTCTTTCTTTCTTTCTTTCTTTCTTTCTTTCTTTCTTTCTTTCTCTTTCTTTCTTTCTGTTGAGTTTTGATAATTCTTTATATATACTAGGTATTAGTCCTTTTCCGGATACGTAGCTTGCAAATATTTTCTTCCAGTTTGTAGATTGGCTTTTCATCCTCTTCATAAAATCTTTCACAGACAAAATTTTTAATTTTGATGAGATCCAACTTATTAGCTTTTCCTTTTAAGGACTGGGGCTTTGGTGTCAAGTCTCAGAATTTTTGCCTAGCCCTAGGTTCGAAGATTTTTTCCTATTTTTTTAAGTTTAATATTTTTATGGTTTAAAAGTAAGTCTATGTGGGGCACTTGGGTGGCTCAGTCAGTTAGGCGTCCAACTTCGGCTCAGGTCATGATCTTGCAGTTTGTGAGTTTGAGCCCTGCGTTGGGCTCTGTGCTGACAGCTCAGAGCCTGGAACCTGCTTCAGATTGTGTCTCCTCTCTCTGCCCCTCCCCTGCTCACGCTCTGTCTCTCTCTGTGTCTCAATAATAAATAAACGTTAAAAAAATTTAAAAGTAAATCTATGATCCATTTTGGCTTTTTGTTTGTTTCATCTATGTTCTATTTTGAGTTAATTCTTGTATAAATTGTAAGGTTTAGTTGTGAGGTTCATTTCTTTTCTCTTTCTTTCTTTCTTTCTTTGCATGTGGCCATCTAGTTGTTTCAGCACCATTGGTTGAAAATCTAGTTTCCTTCCACCGAATTACTTTTGCACCTTTGTGAAAAGCCATTTGAGCATATTTGAGTGGATCTATTTCTGGATTCTCTATTCTGTTCCATTGGTCTGTGTCTGTGCCTCCACCAAAACCACACTGCTGTCTTGATTACTATAACTACATACTGAGCCTCAGTATCAGGTAGCGTTTCCTCTCACTTGATTTTTCTTTGTCAAGATTGTTTGAACTATTTTAGGGCCTCGCCTTTCCACATAACTTTTAGAATAAGCTTGTCTATGTCTACAAAAAAACCTTGCTAGGATTTTTTTTAAACAACTTCATTGAGAGATAATTCACATACCATTCAATTCACTCATTTAAAGAGTACAATTCAATGTTTTCTTCATATATTCACAGGGTCATACAATTGTGCAGAAAAGAGATAACATAGCAGTATTGAGACTGCTCTCCTTAGAAAGTCATGCTTGTAAGATTGGCCCTTGTCTGGAGTCTGGGAACTTGGTTCCCAGGGTGTTCTCAGTCAACAGTTAACTGATAAGAGTGGTTCCCTGTGCCTAGACTGTTTGTGCAAACAATATAGTTTATGTTGAATAACCTACTTTAGTTTTGGGGATCTGTCATTTTGGCACATGCTAGGAAGAATGTGCTTATGACCATCCCCCAATAAAATCTTTGAGTGTGGAGTCTCATAATGGGCCTACCTGAACAGAAACATCACACATGTGTTGCTGTATTTTTGTTGCATAGAGGAGTGCACTCTGTGTGACCCCTCATGGGAGAGAAAGAGCAGGTGGAAGCCTGCATATAGACGCCTCTAGACCTCTGCCTCTTTTCGCCTTATGACTTGACTGTGTATTCTTACTATATCTCTGTAGTAAATTTTAGCTATGGGTATGAATATATTATTTTGGTCTGCCTGATTTATCTGTTACCACTGGAGCTCCCTGCTGGTGCTGCCTGAGGGAGCTGGAGGGCTTTTCCCAGACTGGGTGGGGGATTGGTCTCTGTGGGGCAGGGGCTCCCTCTATTGGTGCTCTCCAGCTGCCTCTAGGTGGAGTGGGGACACAGGCTTCCTGGACTAAGCCACTTGCTATAGCTGGGTCTCCCTTGACAGATTAGCTCACACTCCTTATTGTATCTCATGGTGGAAAAGGAGTGTCTCAGACCCAGAGAGTAAGGAGAGTGCTTTCCCTAGCTGTTTATTTTTGGTGGGACTCCCTCTTGCTGCCCCTTGACCAATATTATTAGAGGAATGAGAGGAGAAATGAATCTACCTGGATGCCTCATCTTGCTAGGTAGTGGGTTGGGAAACAGTGGGCCTGGATGAGTGGGGAAAGATGTAGGATGCCCTATCACTGTGTTGATTGTGCAGCCCTGGGGTCCCCAACCAGCTCATTTTCTTCTTGCCACTTTTTAGAGTTTTTCTTTGTTTGCTTCTTGCATTATTTCCAGGGTTCATAGTTGTGCTTAGCAAAAAGAAATTGATCTACACCATCTTGTCCCAACTAAAACTCTCTACCATCATATTTTGACTCATCATATTTTAATTTTTTAGGCACAATCGTATAATCAAGGATCCCAATCACTGATAACATTAATTTATAATATATATATATATATATATATATGGTCTGCTTTCGGGAGGTTTCTGAGGCAGTTAGAATGATGTATAGGGAACAAGATAGTGTAGATTCACTTTTCCTTGCTGCTTCCCTCTAATACAAATAAATACCCCAGAAATTTTTCAGCGGATCATGATACGAGGGCTCTGAAAGCTGGAAAGAAGATGGGACTGCCTAGAGAAGTGACAGTGTGGTGAGTGCCCTGGGTTTTCTTTTCATGTTCCATGCATATCTGGACTGGATACTGGAGAGACCTGAAATCTAGACTGTCAGCAGACATAGATATAAATCCCAAGAAAAATCTGCATTCTCCGAACAAAGGACTAGGAGAGGGAAGTCTAATAGAGACCTAGAGGGGGCTACAACCCTTGCTCTTGGAGTATGGGCTGGCCACCCAGTCTGACCACAGTGGCAGCCTCAACATCCTGGTGGGCTGAACCATCCCCAACTCCACACCCGGGGCACTGACAGGTGGGCTGATCTGCCTGCATGGACAGTATTGAATTCTCTGGCCAACTCAATGGAGCACAGAAGGGCAGGCATTACATCCATAGGAGCAATGCCAGCAGAACCTGGTGTTTCCCTGACTCACGCCAACTGGCAGAAAAGGACTCAGGCCCAGCCACTCTGGCTGTCTGCATTCCCCACAGAAGGTGGCCCAGGGAAGCAGGTTCAGCCCCTACAGGTAGTACTAGTAGGGAACTGATCAGAAGACCTTGCAGTGCCAAAAGAATGAAGCAGACCAGAGCAGCATGCAAGGGTTCTGAAAACTAAACTGTCATTGGAACTACAGCACAAAAAAATAGACCAGAACTTACATGCTAAACCTAAATAGGGTGACTGTCTGCTAAAGTAGATTTAAACAGGATCAAAAGTCTCTAACATCATAACCCAAATGCTCATGATACAACAGAAAATCAATAGAAAATGTCCAGGATACAATAGAAAAATACATAGATTGATGGGTCAGAATAGAAGGGCCAGTAGTAAACCCACACACATATGGTCACTTAATTACAACAAAGCAACTAAGAGTATACAACAGTCTCTTCAATAAGTGGTGCCAGGGAAACTGCACAGCCACATGCCAAAAAATGGAACTTTTTTATGCTACGAAAATTGAATCAAAATGATATGAAGACTTGAATGTAAGACCTGAAATCATAAAACTAGAAGAAAACATAGGTGGTGAGCTCCTTGACACCAGTCTTGGCAATGACTTTTTTGAATTTGACACCAAAAGCAAAGACAACAAAAGCAAAAATAAACAAGTGGGACTACACTGAACTAAAAAAGTTTCTGCACAGCAAAGAAAACCATCAACAAAATAAAAGGCAACCTACTTCATGAGAGAAAATATTTGCAAGTCATATATCTGATAAAGGGTTAATATCCAAAATATATAAACATACAACTCAATAGCAAAAAAAATTAATTTAAAAATGTGCAGAAGATCTGAATAGTCATTTTTTCCAAAGAAGACATATAGATGGCCAACAGGTACATGAAAAGATGCTCAACATCACCAGTGATTAGAGAAATGCTAATCAAACCACAATGAAATATAACCTCTATCACACACCTGTTAGAATGGCTATTATCAAAAAAAAAAAAAAAAAAAAGAAATAACAAGTGTTGGCAGGGATGTGGAGAAAGGGAACCCTTGTGCACTGTTGGTGGGAATGTAAATTGGTGGGACCACTGTGGAAAACAGTATAGAGGTTCCTCAAAAAATTAAAAATAGAAATACCATATTATCCAGCAAATTCACTTCTGGGTATTTATCCAAAGAAAATAAAAACACTAACCCAAAAAAGATATCTGCACCCCTATGTTCATCACAAATTGCTTACAATAGCCAAGCTATGGAGACAAACTAAGTGTACATTGACTTTTGAATGGATAAAGAAAATATGGTGTGTGTATTCCACACAATGGAATAGTATTCAGCCACAAAAGAGAATGACATCTTGCCATTTGGGACAACATGGATAGACCTTGAGGGTGTTATACTAAGTGAAATAAGTCAGAGAAAGACAAGTATTATATGGTTTCACTTACATGTGGAATCTAAATTTTTTTAAAGCCAGAGGTGCCTGGGTGGCTTGGTCGGTTGAGCAGCTGACTCTTGATTTCGGCTCAGGTCGTGATCTCATGGTTCATGGGATCAAGTCCCACAGTGGGCTCTGTGCTCACAGCATGGAGCTGTTTGGGATTCTCTCTCCCTCTCTCTCAGCCCTTCTCCTGCTTGCATGTGTGCTCATGTACACTCTCTCTCTGCCTCAAAATAAATAAATATACATTTTTTAAAAAATTAAAGAAAAACACAAATAAACAAAAAACAAACAGACCCAGAAAGCATAAAACTAACCTTATAGATAAAGAGAACAGATTGGTGGTTGCCGGGGGTGGGGCAGAGGGCTGGGTATGGATAATTGGTAATTTGTACCTTTTGATTCCAGTTATAAAATAAATAAGTCCTGGGGGTGTAATGTACAGCTTGGTGGCTATATTAATAATACTGTATTGCATATTTGAAAGTTGCTAAGAGAGTAAGTCTTAAAAGTTCTCATCACAAGGAAAAAAATTATGTAACTGCATATGGATGTTAACTAGATTTACTGTGATAATCATTTTGCAACATATGCAAACATCAAATCATTATTATGTATACTTGAAAAGAATGTGATGTTGTATATCAATTATATGGGAGGGAAGGAAGGAAGGAAGGAAGGAAGGAAGGAAGAGAGAAAGAGAGAGAAAGAAAGAAAGAAAAGGAGAAAGAAAGAAAATCACCCATAATACCAAGAATTAGATAAGCCACAATTTGAATGAGAAAAGACAATAAACTGACACTGATATTAAAATGATTCAGATATTGGAATTATCTGACAAAGATTTTCAAGCAGTCATTATAGAAATGCTCCAACCAGTAGTCATAAATTCTCTTAAAGCAAATGAAAAAATAGAAAGCCTCCACAAAAAAATAGAAGTTATACAAAAGAACCAAATAGGAATGCTGAAAAATAAAATGACCAAAATAATAACCATAGACATAATACCATGAAAAAATCATAGATATGATAAAATAAATACATCAAAGTCAAGAGCAATATGCTTAAGAGTCACATTGAATGTTTACTATGTGCCAGGTGCTGTTTCAGGCATTTTCATTGTATTAATTCATTTAATCTTCATAAAATACAAATCAGAAACACTACATGATCCAGTAATTCCACTGCTGGATATTTACCCAAAGAAAGAAAAGATAATTTGAAAAGATACTTGCACTCCAATATTTATTGCAGCATTATTTACAACAGCCAAGATATGGAAGCAACCCAAGTGTCCATCAATTGATGAATAGATAAAGAAGATGTGATATATATATACAATGGAATATTACTCAGCTATTAAAAAGGATGAAATCATGTGATTTGCAACAACATGGATGGACCTAGAGGGTTATTATGTTAAAGTGAAATAAGTCAGATAGAGAAGGAAATGCTATGTGATCTCACTTACATATGAAATATGAAAAACAAAACCAATAGGGGGGCCTGGGTGGCTCAGTT
Source organism: Panthera uncia (assembly GCF_023721935.1). Classification (NCBI taxonomy): domain Eukaryota; kingdom Metazoa; phylum Chordata; class Mammalia; order Carnivora; family Felidae; genus Panthera; species Panthera uncia. The sequence continues at coordinate 57,457,390 of NW_026057578.1, read as the reverse complement.
GGTTAAGTGTCCAACTTCAGCTCAGGTGATGGTCTCGTGGTTCGTGAGTTCGAGCCCTGCGTCGGACTCTGTGCTGACAGCTCAGAGCCTGGAGCCTGTTTCGGATTCTGTGTCTCCCTCTGTCTCTGCTCCTCCCCCACTCACACTCTGTCTCTCTCTCTCAAAAACAAAGATTAAAAAAATTTTTTTTAGAAAAACAAAACAAATGAATAAACAAACAAAAAGCAGAATTGGACCTATAAATACAGAGAACAAACTGATGATGCCAGAGAAAAGGGCATGGGGTATGGGCACAATGAGTGAAGGGGAGAGGGAGATATAGGCTTCCACTTATGGAACAAATGAGTCACATGGATTAAAGGTACAACATAGGAAATATAGTCAATAGTATTGCAATAGCATTGGATGGTGACAGATGGTAGCTACACTTATGGTGAGCACAGCATAACACAGAGAAGTTGAATCACTATGTTATCCACCTGAAACTAATGTAACAGGTGTGTCAACTATAGTAAAGTTTCTAAAAAATTAAAATAAAAAAATCACTTCCCAGCTTAAGACTCTCCAGTGTCTCTCTATCACACTCAGAATAACATCCTACGTCCTTGCCAAGACTTATAGGTCCCACTTCTGTGTTCAGATTCCTCTCTTCCCACTCTTCTGCTCATTCGCCAACCTCCACCTCCAGACTTTCTTTCTGTTCTTTGAATTCATTCCTGCCTCAGGCCCTTTGGGTTTGCTCTTTCCTCTGTCTGCAATACTTGTCCCTCAGATATTCACTTGGCTGACTCTTTTTTTCATATTTCTGCTCAAAAGGCATCTTCTCAAGGAGGCTTCCCATGACCCTGTTTTACTGTCTTCAGATAAATCTTGCTATTGTCCCTTCTTTATTGTCTTACATCTTCCCCACTAAGATAGACAAGAGGGAGACCTTGTTTATCTTGTTTACTTTTTCATCCCCAGTAACTAGAACAGGGCCTGACTTATTGTCGGAACTCAAATATTTGTTGAATAAACAAATAAGTGAATGATGAGTTCTATAGTTTTCATTATCTGAAAACCAGAGAAATGAAGTTTTTATTTCGAGACCTAACTTTGTCACACATGTCCTTATATAAAAGATACAATGAAATAGAAGACATTTTCACCCGTATATTTCATGGATTATTAACAGCAATATATCATTTATTATATTTCTGCATTCTAAAATATATATTTAGTATTTCTAAAAATGTGGAATTGGTAAGGAGGTTACCTTAGATCTTAGTGCTTAAAAATATCTCTTAATTGGCCAAGACTGTATAAAGTTTATCAATTATTAAATATTAATAAATATGTGTTGAGCATGAAAAACACCCGCTGCTGGGCCTATGTCATGGATAAACCAATGTTACCCTTGTTCTTACCTGTGTCCCTGACAGCCTTCCTTTTCCTTGCTGAGGATGAAGCCTACTTCTTTCCCCATAAAGACCAGTTCCAGACCCTCTCTCTGTGACATCGACCCAGAGACCTCAGGACACTAATGGCCTCTAAGTGCTGCTGAGCAACAGCCATGTCATGCTGCAGGGCTCTCCAAACTGCCTGCTGGGTGCCCTGGGGCAAAAAGATACAAACTCTAGGCCTAGCCTTTGAGGAGCATACGGGTCAGCAAGCGGGAGAATACATTAGCACAAGGAAAGCTCTAACCCTAACTGAAATAAATCTCCTATCTATTCCCTTCCCTAACTTCTCTATTTTTTGTTGATGTAATTTTTCCATCTTTGTGACTAATCGATGAATAAGACATTTAAGAGGAAGAGCTGGTTGGAAGAAGAATGTGATGACTTTATTTGAGGTTAAGTTTGAGGTTTTGATGGGACAGGCCGGGCTGAGTCATCTGTGCTCCCTTCTATTGACATGGACTCAACCAACTGAAGACACTGCCTTGGACAGATCTTTCTGATCCGCCTCCTGTTTGGTCCAGGTGCTCGTCTGAATGAGCCCCACAGCTTCAGAACCATCTCTGGGCTGACTCTCTTGTTCCCAAGCTAGTCGGGGATGGCTTTGGGGGTAACACTTTGTGCAGATTCTACCTACTGGTATCATAGATTGAAATAAGGAAGTCAAGAGGCAGCGATGATTTGGAGGGAGATTAAAAATTTATATTTTTACGTACTAAGTATGAGGTGCCAGTGGGTCATCTACGTGGAGATGTCCAGTAGATAGTCCAAGAGGAATGGCTGGGAGGTGGGAGAGAAAGGTCCATCAAAAATGACTTAGGGGAGGAGTCATCTGTGAGGGCATGGTGATAGGTGATGGATAAAGAAGGATGAAATATCTTGGGGCCAAAGATTGGAAGAGCACCACTGGTTGGGTCTCAGGAAAATGCCTGCATATAAGGGGATGAGAGATAAGGAGACTCAGAGGGATCATTCTGGGGAAGAAATTGGATGAAAAGTTCTTGAGAGCTAAAGGAAGTTTTAAGAAGTGACCAATTCCATAAAATTTTACAGAGAAATTGAGAAGAACAAAGATGCACTCAATGAAAAATTGCTCTGGCAATTGAGATGATACTTATAATGAAAAGTATCCAAGAGAATGAACTGGAAATGCCTTTCTCTGGCCAGTGATGTTGCCAGAGACTGATTTATTGCCCACATCATAGCCATGTTGACGTGATGTGTGTGTTTCCATCCTTAAGAAGGATTAATAGTGGAACAGCCAAAAAAAAAAAAAAAAAGGCAGATAGTGACCCATGACCAAAATACCTAAATGATAGATACTAACCTGTGATCCCTTTTTTCACCCAGAAGGTAGCAATACTGGGCATAGAAGAAAGAACTTCTCTTGATACAGATTCCATCATAATGATACCTGAAAAATAAAGGTTGTCTTAAAGATTATGTCAAACCACTGACATGCTTTACAGAAGCTACAGAATAGACTCGCTGATGAAGACCTGAAGTTCTTCTCAGAGTTTTATCATTTACTCCATCTATTAGCTCTGTTATGTAGACAGATTCATACTACTTCATACACATCAGCTTTGAAACAGGCTTGCAAATGTTCCACTCTTCTTCCCCAATTTAGGACACTCTGGTCTTAGAGAGATGTGACAGGGAGAGGCTCCTGCTGTCACTGCCATGAACGTTTTTAAAGTGAAGGGTAGCAATACCAACGTTCCCTGTACTGAGAACTGGACTCGAGCTCTCAGAAACCCAAGAGGGAGGAGGTTCCTTCTCTGCAGCCCAGGCACTTTGCTGAGCTGGGAAACTGTAGCTGCTTGTCTAGGCTCAAAACAGCAGGACAAAACTTTTTCAAATTAACTATTACCCAGTGTTTAGTTTGGCAAATGCTTCGGCTGTCTTCATTCCCTCATGGGTAGCAGGCCTCTTTCCTAATTTGGCTTCCGTCCCTTCTCACTGATTTCCTGATCTCACTGATTTCTCCTATTTTTCTTCATTTAAAAGAAACAACAAATAACAATAGTAATTGAGTGACAATTATAACCCGATGCACCTGATAACACTGGAATTTCCTTTTGCGTTAAAAATACATAGAACGTAGGTACCTGGTCTCTCAAAAATAATTCAAATATGCTAATTAAATGAGGGCTTAGAAATTTTACTTCAAAGAGTAACTAAAACAGTTCTATTGCTCTCTGTGTGTAATTATTTAAATATTTCAACAGTTAGACATTTATGTCAAAACACTTAAAGTGTTCAAACAAGAAAACATATTGTAACTTGCATATTTTTTTTAAATTTTTTTTTTAACATTTATTTATTTTTGAGACAGAGAGAGACAGAGCATGAACGGGGGAGGGTCACAGAGAGAGGGAGACACAGAATCTGAAACAGGCTCCAGGCTCTGAGCTGTCGGCACAGAGCCCGACGCGGGGCTCGAACTCACGGACCGCGAGATCATGACCTGGGCCGAAGTCGGACGCTTAACCGACCAAGCCACCCAGGTGCCCCTAACTTGCATATTTTTAACAAAATCACTAAGAAAACAGAAATGAACACTTCATTCTAGTATCACCTAAATTATTCCAGGCACTAGGATTTCATTTGAAGTATGAGAATTCTCTGGTAAGAGTTGATATTTATAGTTCATTTAGTTTTGCATTTTTTGTCACCCATTTTTTGATTTTTCAAAATGTTTGTCTTTGAACATTTCAAATAAAACAAAATGATAAACCTACCTGGCACTTCCTCTCGTGCCTAGCCTCCGGGTACCAAGATCAGGAAAAACCAAACGCACAAGCTGAAAGAATAAGCCAGATTTAAAGCTGCGATTTGAAAATATAGAAATAAAACTTACAGTTTCTTTTCTTACAATGTTTACATTGTATTTCCTCTTTTTATTATAAAGAAAATATATGCAAATGAAATTTGGAAAAATCAGACAAGTATCAAGACAAAAATATACCATTCAGAGGAAACCGCCATTTAAACCTCAGTGTGGTTCCTTCTAGTCTTTTTTTCAAAGCTTCAATATGTGTATGTACTCTGTGGGTGTTCATGTGAAACAGTTAGCATGTGTGCAGTTTTGCTTTCTACTTTCTCCCCTCCCCTTTGTACCATAAACATTTCCCCTTGTCATTAGGAATTCTCTAAAAACAGGGTTATCAATAGCTGCATAATAGTCCATCATGTGAGTTGCCATGATTTTACCATTTTCCTCTTTTTCCAATGTGATAGTCATTTTCACTTTTTACTATACTATTCATTTGTTTACTTATTCTTTTTTGTTTTAAGGTTTTGGTAGCAAATGCTATTAAAATATTGAATAACACGGCTACTTCTGACTCAACTTCTCATGTCCTACTTATGTTTTTGATGTGTTTTATTAGCACTGATATATGTTTATAATCAATTACATTAAAAAATAGAAGTCTGTTCCATTTTCCTTATTAGAAGAGGTCCATGACATGCACGGTATCCAAGTGCATGTCTGTTGAAAGTGGAAATCCTGGAGCATGGTGGAATTAGAAAAATACAGAGCATGGAAGGCACAGTGTTTCTAGCAGTAATGATTTCTGCTATTTTTCTACAATCCCCTCCATAATCATTCAGCCTCTTTTTTCTGTTTAGTTTCTTGTGACATCCCTCTTTATTTTTTTCTTAATTTCCAAGTAGTAGGATTTGACAGTGTCTAATGTTTCTCTGGTCTGGTTCCAGCCCTATCAGTTCCTACCAGAAGCCACCCAAGCCCGGGAAAGTGGGGGGAGGAGGAAAAATGAAGAAATAGGAAAGGCAAATCTTACACAACTGAGCATCAAGGTTGTGGGGCCAAACTGAGAGGTTCCTTCAGGGAAGGGGGACCAAAATGTGCAGATGAAGAGTAAATGATAGGAGATAAAAGAAAACATCAGCAAAGTCTAAAAATGCAGAATTAGGGGCCAGAAATTCCTACTTTCAACTACAGATTCTGAAAATCCCATCACCTCTTAAGAAACTCACTTAAAACCTTCCCTATATATTTAGTTGTAAAATAGTACTATTTTAGTTGTAAAATAGTAGGTTTTTACAACCTTTTAGGTTCTTTAGTACCTAAAAGAATGGTCAGATTCAAGGCTCTGGGAAATAATCTGGTGTTTTGGAGGTAGGAACAGAAATAAATTGCCTAGTTGTCTGGCAGCATAGATATCTCTACATTTTATTTAATTGAGTAATACCAACCCCAGACTATCCTCTGATTCCATTTTATGATCAGGCACACCAGTTAAAATGTAAAAATAAACTGAGATGATTATTTCCAAAAAATGTGAAAACTAAAAAATGTATATTTAATATATAGACAGCTCATATAAATTAATGGGAAAACAACAATATCTCAATAGAAAGTGGTCTGGTGATAACACGTACCCACAAGATACATATGGCCAAAATGCATGTTAAAAGTACTTATCTTCCCTAATCATCCAATAAGTGCAAGTTGAAACAGCTAAATACAGTTCTTAACCAACAAATTTCCTAGGTCAAAAATATTAGGGATTTGGGTACAAATATCAGGAACTACCATGAGGGTTGGGATTGGTTACAATTGTTTAGAATCTCTCCTAAGGAAGTTACCAGGTACAGATAAAGACTAGAAAAGAGAAACAGCATAAACAACCTAAACTTCCAATAAAGGAAATGGTTAAATGAATTCTGGAACATCCACAAAGTATTTTGTACCATTATACAATATTTATTTAAAATATTTTAATGTGAAAATGTTTACGATATTCTGAGAGATAAATAGGCATGTAATCACAAAAGGTAATTATTTCTTGAGTGCTTCCTATTTGCCAGCACTGCTCAATTCTTTTTACATGTGTTCTCTCATTAATTTCTTAAAAACATCTCATAAGGTAGGGACTATCATTAACATTATGAATTGCTTCATTTTACAGTTGATGATGTTGAGGCACAAAAAGATGAAATAACTTGCCCAGGGTTAGACCTAATTAGGTGCATTCCAGGCTTAGTGCTGTTAAAAAGCATACCATATTGCAAAATCAACAACACAAGAAACAAGTGTTGGTGAGGATATGGAGAAAAAGGATCCCTCTTGCACTGTTGGGAGGAATGCAAACTAGTGCAGCCGCTCTGGAAAACAGTATGGAGGTTCCTCAAAAAGTTAAAAATAAAATTGTCCTATGATCCAGTAATCACATTATCAACAATATTTACCCCAAAAATACAAAAACATGAATTCAAAGGGATACATGTACCCCTTTGTTTACTGCAGCATTATTTACAATAGGCAAACTATGGAAACAGCCCAAGTGTCCATCGATAGATGGACGGATACAGAGATGTCATACACACACACACACACACACACACACACACACACACTGGAATATTATTCAGCCACAAAAAGAAAGAATGAAATCTTGCCATTTGCAACAACCTGGATAGAGCTAGAGAGGATAATGTTAAGTAAAATAAGCCAGAGAAAGATAAATATCATATGATCTTACTCATATGTGGAATTCAAGAAACAAAACAAAGAAGCAAAGGAAAAAAAAGAGAGGAAGGGAGAGAGAGAGACAAACCAGAAACAGACTCTTAACTATAGAAAACAAACTGATGGTTATAAGAGGGGAGGTGGGTGGGGAGATGGGGGATATAGGGGATCAGAATTAGAGAGTACACTTATCATGATGAAAAAAAGATTAAAAATTACACAGTATTGCATGCGGTCTACCCACCTATCCATCCACCTCTGTGCACACTCATCCATACCTCAATATTTCAATCCATCCATCCACGTAGTATCTATACAACAGGATGAGGCATGAAGACAACAGACAACAGATAGCAAAGTGAATTTTGAGACACACATCTTATGGGACTTGCATCCTCAGGTATTTAGCTAAAATTGGGTTTTAAAACCCTAAAAAGTCCTCAACTCAAATCACTCATGAGGTAGAGAGAGGAGGAGGTGTAAGGGGATTTCTTATGGCAAGACCCTCTTATCTGTGAAGGGTGTGTGGGACAGGATGTGGCTCAATCACCTCAGGCCTAGCAGAAGGGGATTCATGATTCACTTGAAGAGGTCTTGGTGAGGTCCCTGCAGTTAGCATCTGGCTATGGCATAGGACTCCTTATAGAGTACAGATGGGCTGGCCAGTGGACTTGGTGGACAGGCAGAGGAGAGTGGCTATCACCCTCGTTTCAGCCATCACACCCATAGTCTGTTCAGGCCAAGAATGGCTGAGTAGTTCCCATAGCAAGAAGTTGTCTGCAAAAGAGCTGACATGTGGGAGAGCCCAGATTCTGCCCAGCAAGAGGCCCCCAGGATGGACAGTCAGGCTTCCGAAAGAGTTGTTCACCAAGACAAGGGAGGCATACTAGAACATTCCCATGGTCTGCTCTGAAGAAGCCACCAAAGGGACAAGGAAGCCAGAGTCTGCCTGGCCCCCAAAGTGTGAAGCTGAGCAGAGGGAACTTTCTAGCCATTTTTTTCCTTCCCTGCTCCCAGAGGGGTCAAACCATCCCCAGCAAGTTTCAGGGAGGAGGGGTAGGGAGGGAAGGGGAAGCCCCCATGCCTAGTTCTCTGCAGGGAAGAAACTATCCTGAAGGAGCTGGGGAAAAGTTTCCACTTTAAACCCAGTTCAGTCTGGGTGTTATATAGAACTGGACATTCTAAGCATCAAACTGATATCATGTGGTAAATGAAGAGTGACAACAGTGCTCTGTATCACCCAAGGATTTCTAGAGAGGTCATCCTGCCCACTCACATGCTCATTCAGGAGTGAAGGAAGAACCACCCAATGAGCAGGTTCTAAGCACCATGGGAAACACAGACAAAGTCACTGTGTGATTAGTCCCTCAGCTCCTGCTGGTCACGTGTATGTGCATGTGTGCACAAACATGCAAATAAACTGTGCATGTGTGGCTACATCTGTGGACAGTGAGGTTATAGCACTGTTTATTTTCCTCTTTTTTATACAGTTTTCTCTAAATTTCACATTTTCTATAAAAGGACTATAAACTTTTATAATCAGAAAAACTCAGTAAATGTTGTTTTTAAAAGGGAAGTCAGTGTTATGGAAATTCCCTAACCCATGTGAGGTATCACTTGCACCAAGAATGAGCATTACCCATCATATGCCCAGGGTTGCCAAAAAGAGCAAGAAACATTCCGACATCTGCACAGGAACTTGATGTGGAGTCTGGAATCAACTACATTCCCGGGGGAGGAGGGAGGAAATGAGAATTGGGTATTTTGTTGTTTCTCTTGTAAACATGCTTTGGAATCATATCCTTTTCCCCTTCCTCTCCCTTGTCCATTAGTCAAATTCAGGAGCAAGGGTCCCTTCCCAACTCAGGCTCCATTGAGTGGCCCATTCTTCAGGCAAATCCCCAATGAGAACTGAAAGTTAGTACCTCAGGGTCTTGAAGAATGGATTCTAAGGCAAGTATTAAGATGAAAAAGGCTAACTAAATACCCATTACCACATACTGGGGTCTCTTTTTAACTTTTCCTTTGGAATTCTCTGCAGTGAGACTACCCCAGAGGGGAAACCACTTACAAGAAACGTTGAAAAAGATTTTGAAAAATAGGCTTTGATTTCTTAGAAAAGGCAGCAGAGATCTTACAGAACTCAAACATGTCACGCTCAAGTCATGCCACTTCCATCTGATTAAGCTGCTGGGCAGGTAGAGAAGGAAAACGCTGCAGAGCCAGGGTACCCAGAACTGGCCCCCGCTTGAGGAAGGGTCCCAGCTGCCAAGTGATGAAATGGCAAAATGTGGGCTGAATGATAAGTTAGCCGAGGGAATTCCTGGCTGGCTGGAAAAGCTTACTCAGGGACACCTAGCAAACATAATGTGTACTCAACATCTTACATGTGCTCATATCACTTTCATTTACTGAGCTGGCGATGAGAGATATACTTTTCAAATATGTGAGCTTCACCAGGTTGAGAAGACTGGATGGCCTACGAGATTCAAGATACTGGTAAATACAACTGCAGATTGCAACTAAGAAGTTGTAATATAGGAATAAGGGAGTGGCTGCTCCTGGGTTCAAATGGTTACCTGCATAATGACAATAATCTGAAAGTGACAATATTTTGTATCTATGTAGAGTATTTCACAGATTACAGAGAAGTTTTGGAAGGCCCAATTTTAATTCATGTGAAAAAATACTTAAGGGTTATTTTTGTTGCCCACAAACTTAAAATGAAACCAACAGAGTGACATGGAAAGATAAAAGCCAATAGGAGCCCTCCTTTCAGCTCCCCCCCCCCCCGCCATAAAAGTAAGAGCCCTGTCTTCTGAGCACTCCTAAGGCACTGGGCTGTACCCTTGGGGCTATCTACCTTTCAAGAAGAACATCAATAAATTGAAGTCATAAAGAAGCAAGTGGGCAGGAAGGTAAAAATTTGGGAGCCAGGAGAATTCAGTGTGGAGAAGAAAAGACTGGGAGATATAAAACATTGTCTCAGATATTTGAGCAGCTGCCACATTAGACGATTCTCCTACGCATTTTATTATTATCAAAAGTGCAGGATTTCCATCAATGACTGTGAGTTTCAGGGATGAAGCTTTTTGGATAAAGGAGTGGATCTAAAAATGCCAATGTTTTGGAAATAACACTGGAATCCACAGAATTGCTTGTGGGAGGGTAACCTGGAACAGCCATTTTGGAAAATAGTTTGGCCCCATCCCCGGACATCACAGCCACACACTCCCTTACCCTGCAAGGTTCATTCCTGGACATACACACCCAAGATAACATCTTCATGTGCACAGCAGGAAACATACACATGAATGTTCACAATAGCAAAAAAAAAAAAAAAAAAATCTGGAACCCAGATGCTCATCAGTAGGACAGTGGATGAGTAAACTGTGAAATATTACACAATGGCCAATGAATCTAGATAAACCTTAAGATAATATTAAGTGGACAGAGTCCCAAAAGATGACAAATAACATGATACCACTTTTTTAAAAAGTTAAGCCACAAAAATTAAAAATATGCTTTTTAGAATATATATATGAAATAGATTAGACAAAGAAAGTTAAATACCATATAATCTCACTTACATGTGGACATAAAAAAATAAAACAAAACAACAACAAAGAAACAAATTCATAGATGCAGAAAACAGGTTGGTGGTTGAAAGAGGCAAGAGGCAAAGAGACGAGAAAATGGGTGAAGGTGGTCAAAAGGTTAGCAAATACATATAAATGCACTATAACTCTTTTTTAAAAAGCAAGGTGATGAGGAACAGGTTGATGGTTCCCACCAGTGGGGCAGGCAGGGAGATGGGACATGGGACCACTGGTAATGTGGTTCATTTGTGGTGGTGATTTCGCAGATGTTTACCACGTTGTTAAAAAGGAACTAAATAATCAGATGGAATAAGGCCATGCATGGATTCATGATGACAGTGTGTCATGAACCAATTCAATTCTGTCCATCTGAGGGCCACCGCAAAGAAGAAGGAATGAAAAAAAGGAAAGAATGAAGGGAGGAATGGAAGATTTTGAATTGGCATCACTGTCGCCTGGTGAGCAAGCTCCTTGTCACCCACACCATTTCAGCTCAAGCCAGGTGGCTGCCCAAACTGGTATGGTTGTGCAGGTTGTGAGCTGCACCAAGGTCCCTGATAGGGAGTTGAATGGGTTTTCATCAGCCTGTGCTCTGCTTGCCAAGCAAGATCCTGGGGAAGGACTGTGTTTGCCCAGAGGAAAAGCACAGAAATGTGCTGCCCCATCACCCAGCTCTAAGCCCTGTGGCTGTCTCTGTCCAGAGAGGGCATTTTGTTCTCATAAAAAGCTCCACCCAGAGGTACTTTCAAAGGGATCTTGCACTGGGTGTGGAATTGGACCAGGTGAACTCTAAGTTCCCTCTGAACTCAAGGATATTTTTCAGGGACTAACAAGTGGAAAGAGGTCTGACTCACAATTCAAGAGACTAGATTTGACACTGTAGGGGAGCAAAATTTGCCACCCAAAAATGGGTCTCTTTAGTATGTGGATTATTTTAGGCCGATTATTTTTAAGAAAGAGAAAGCTCAGGAAGAATCTTTGACCTTTCCCCTAAATGCATAAAAGCATTTAGAGGATCTGCTGTCCTCTAAGGGAGGTATCACCATAGATAACTACAGTATAATATTAACTAGGTGTGGAGGACAGGGAGGGATTTAACAAAATTTGTTTGTTAAAATTCTTCTATCATTTCTATATGGCTCAGCTAACATTTGTTTATCAAACATTTACTCTTTTTCATCTTCCTGTGAATTGCATTCTTTCCCTTTTGAGGTCCCACATTCACACCCCCTTCTCCTTAGCTCTGGGTGGCATATAAGCCTCAATTGCCTGACCATAGGGAATCCTTACACATACATAATCAAGTTTGATTTTCTCCTGTTAATCTGTCTCTTGTCAATTTAAATATTAGACCAACCAAAAGAACCTGAAAGAGTAGAGGAAAATTTATTTGCCCAAACACAGCCCAAGCATTGCAACTAGCTGTGGGATCCTCAGCCTTAATCACTGCTGATTTGTTCTCTTGACCTCTAACGCTGCTTGCCTCGGCCGATGGCTGTGACACAAGACAAAGCAGTAAAGATGCCAACTGTTTCCTCCCCACCCACATGTCCTTCCTGCAGCCCTCTCTTGCCAGACTGTTATGATGTCGGGCACTGGGGCAGGAGTTCAGGTCCAGCATCATGGGAAGCACCATCCGAGCAGCTAAAATGGGAAATCAGGAAGTCAGTGAAGGAAACCGGCTTCTGGGAAGGGGCATGGGGCAGGCCAGTGGAAAGGAGCAGAGTCCCAGTGGTTTAAGGATATACTACAGAGAAAGTAAGAAGATACCTGGTGACTTACAGTCTAGTTGTGGGCTGTCTGAGATGGGAACCCCATCAGCCACACATGGCAACTCTGCACTTGAAATGTGGTTAGCCCAAATTGAGATGGCCTGTACATGTAAAATACGCACCTGATTTTTGAGGCTTAGCCTGAAGAATGAAAAAGTAACTCAACGATTTTATAATACAGATTCCATGTTGAAATAATATTTTAAATATTTTGGGTTAATTTTAAAATAATAAAAATTAATTTCACCTTTTAAAATACTTTACGGGGCACTTGGGTGGCTCGGTCGGTTTAAGCATCCAACTTCGGCTCAGGCCATGATATCTCATGGTTTGTGAGTCAGGTTCTGTGCTGATAGCTAGGAGCCTGGAGCCCGGAGCCTGCTTGAGATTCTGTGTCTCCCTCTCTGTCTCTACCCCTCCCCCACTCACATTCTGTCTGTCTCTCTTTCAAATATAAATAAACACTAAAATTTTTTTTTAAATAAAATAAATAAAATACTTTAAAAATGAGGATACTAGGGTGTCCTAAATTATATCTATGTCTCCCATTACATTTCTGTTGGGCAGCAGTGGACTAGACTCTGTGAAACCCAAACTTTTTATTGTAGGATTTAATGAGATATCCTTTTCCTTTAAAAAATTCTCCTTTTAACTTGTTTTGAGTTGGTGTCTGTCTATTCCTAAAACCAGATGGAAAAGAGTCTTGGACATAAATACAACTTCATGATTGGAAGTTATTATTGTTAATTTAATAACAATTAAGTTCCATGATTCTATTAATTTTTTCCATCAACAAATCCTATTGGCTCTGTTTTCCAAATATATCCAGAATTTGACCCCTTTTCACTGCTACATCCCTGTCCACTCCCTGCCACCTGGGCTCTTTTCACCTCCCTGATTTGACCTCAAGGTCCTGAGAACCATCCTGGTCCTCTCTCCCTGTTCTCCTCCCTCCAGCTGTTGCAGCCTCTGTGCTGCTTAGGCTCCTTCTCCCCTCAGGGCCTTTGCCCTAGCTCTGCCTGTGCTGCTCTCTGTTCGTATATCCACATCCTCACTGCCTTATCTCTTTGAAGTCTGGACTCAAATATTACTTCTTTTAAAATTTTTTAAAAGTTATTTACTTGTTTTGAGAGAAAGAATGAGTGGGGAAGGGGCAGAGATAGAAGGCCACAGAGGATCTGAAGCCGGCTCTGTGCTGACAGCAGTGAGCCCGACGTGGGGCTCAAACTCATGAACCGCTAGATCATGACCTGAGCCAAAGGTGGATGCTTAGCCCACTGAGCCACCCAGGTGCCCCTCAAATATTACTCCTGAGGGAAGCCTTCCCTGTCTGTCTTCCCTAAAATTACAACTCTTACACACACACACACACACACACACACACACACACACACTCATCTCCTTTGGCTCTATTAGTCCCCTTAGCATTTATATTATCTAATATACTATGCATTTTATATTATTTGTCTCCCCTAAGTGTAATAAATTGACTAAATTGACTAAGGGCAGGAATTTTTCTTTGTCTTGCTCATTATTGTATTCCCAGCATCTAAAACAGTGTCTGGCACATAGCAGCTTCTCAATAATATTTGTTGTATGTGGAGGGTCTCAGAGAGACTATCCTTGTGCTAATAAATCTTTGCTCTATATTATATGGTCTACACAAAGCTCCTGACAGAGCCCTTAACCTTCAGAAAGGATATTTAAAAGTGGCTCTTGGAGTTTGTGTGGTGCTAGATGTTGGCATTTCTGTGCAGGGAATAATGGCCCAACAAACCTGGCTGAGTATTTGGAGCATTTAGAGCTGCCATTGTTGTTCTTTCTTAGGCATCACCCCACTCCTTACCTTTCCTGGCTTCTCACTATTAAGTGTGGACAAGGGACAGAATGGCTTTTCAAAGAAGATAAAGAAGTATATTAACTATCTGGTTGGCTTCCTAGAGTGAAGCCAATTATTCCAACTGAGAACCCAAATAAACTATGGTATTTCCTCACCAATTCACTTGCACACGTTTTTTTTACTCAATGAATACTCTTTTTTTATCTTTACAACCTACCTTCCCAAATGTGGCTGGATTGACTTGGGTCTGAGCATTGTGACCACAGGTCTCCACATAAATCTCATACATCAGGCAACGAGGTACACTGTACCCTTCACAAATACAGAAATTGTCAACCAACCTGTGGGGAGAGGAAAACAAGGCAGAGGAAATTGGCATTGGTTTTTCTAAAGTAGGACATTTTGATAAGGATCAATAGTCAAACACAAGTGTGGGATCCAAGGAAATGAAACCTGTTTAATTCATTGAATGCAAAGGCTCACCAATCAGCATCAATAACATACCTTTTTGTTCTCAGCCCAGAGTTAAATATATTGATTGTGGGCCTTTATTTTTTTTATTAGGTCTTTAATTTTAATTCTAGTATTGTTAACATACAGTGTTATATTAGCTTCAGGTGTACAATATGATGATTAAACAATTCTATACATGAGTAAGTGCGTATCATGATAAGCGTAGTCTTTGACCCCATCACCTTATTCACCCATCCTCCCCTTTGGTAACCATCAGTTTGTTCTCTATGGTCTGTTTCTTGGTTTGTCTCTCCTTTTTTTTTCTTTTGCTCATTTGTTTTGTTTCTTAAATTCCACATATGAGTGTAATCATATGGTATTTGTCTTTCTTTTATTCTGCTTAGCATTATACTCTCTAGATCCATCCATGTTGTTGCAAATGGCAAGATTTCATTCTTTTTTATGGCTGAATAATATTCCAGTGTGTGTGTGTGTGTGTGTGTGTGTGTGCGTGTGTGCGTGTGTGTGTATCACATCTTCATTATCCATTCATCTATCGATGGACACTTCAGCTCTTTCCATAATTTGGCTACTGTAAATAATGCTACAGTAAACACAGGGGTGCATGTATCTCTTTGAATTAGTGTTTTTATATATTTTTGGTAAATACCCTGCAGTGCGATTACTGGATCATAGCATAGTTCTATGTTTTTTAATGTTTATTTATTTTTGAGAGAGAAAGAGAGACAGAGTGAGAGCAGGGGAGGGCAGAGAGAGAGAGGGAGACACAGATCTGAAACAGGCTCCAGGCTCTGAGCTGTCAGCACATATCCCAATGCAGGGTTCGAACTCACGAACTGTAGATCATGACCTGAGCCAATGTCAGACACTTAACCGACTGAGCCACCCAGGTGCCCCTGGGTAGTTCTATTTTTAACTTTTTGAGGAGCCTCCATACTGTTTTTCATAGTGGCAGGACCAGTTTGCATTCTGATTGTGATCTTTTAATTATCAACATGGTGGGTTTTATTGTCGTTTTGTTTTGTTTGTTTTTTGGTTTGTTTTTGTTTTTGGCATGTAGGAATATTAAAAAGAAGCCCAAATTATTGGCTCAGCAGACACTTGGCTCAGCAGCCAAGATTTCTGTGGCTAAAAAGTGGGAATTATGTATTTGCTCTATCACCCCTGCAGGTGACTGCTGGAGCCAGCACAGCCTGCCAGTCCCTGTGTGCCTGTGACCCAGGGCACATGTGTGATGCTTTGCCTCCATCCTCCAGTTGTTTGCACAGTTTTTAAACCTGAGTCCTGTAGGTCAGGCCACTATATTTTGATCTTTTAAACTGAGATGAGATATAAAATGCAAGAAACCAAGAGACAGAGAGGCAGTACACTTTCACTCTTCAGCTGAGTGGCATTTATGTGATCTGCTGCACCCTAGGCCTCTGCTCAGGGTGGGGTCTTCACTGCTCAAGTGCTCCCACGCCCGGGGTGGGGGCAGGTGGGGGCCCCTTGGCAACCAAGGGCTCTGCCTGTGGCTCACAACCCACAGCCAGCCCTCTGGGGACAGCCAGGTCCCTGTTCCAGCAACCGGTATGTGTGTGGGGCAAGAAGTGAGGGAGACTGAGGTCCGAAAGTGTGGTCCCTAGTGACATCTGATCACAATATTCCCTGTCCTAGTTGAGGAGAGACTCTCGGGTTCTTCTCATTCTCTTTCTCTTTTAGAGAAATATGCAAAGCAAGCCAATATAATTTTTAAACATAGAAGAATTTTTCAGCAGGAAATTTACCAATATCTCTTCTTTCTCATTGATGATATACAGCTTATTTTCTGGGATGAGGTATGCTGAGGCCCAAATTTACTTTCCCTGAGAGCTAAAGACCACAGTCACAGTTGTTGACCCATTCATTGGCTTCCTAGGAAAATGAAAAAACAACATATGGTGGAGGGTGGGGGAGGAATCTTTGGCCCTGTATCTGAGGTGTATAAATGACCACAGGCCAGGTGGCTTAAAACAGCAGAGATTTATTCTCTCACAGTTCTGGAGGCTGAGAGTCCAAAATCAAGGTGTCCATAGGAATGGGTCCTTCCAGAGACTCTGAGGGAGAATGTGTTGTATGCTCTTCTCCTAGCTTTTAGTGGTTGCTAGATATACTTGGCATTCCTCGGCTTATAGAGGCATTGCACTCATGTCTGTCTCTGTCTTCACCTGGGCTTCTCTTCTCTGAGCGTCCTCTCTCCTCTTCTAAGGAGGATGTGAGAGATTGGATTTAGGGCCCAGCCTACTCCAGCATGATCTCATCTTAACTAATTACATCTGCAAAGACCCTGTTTCCAAATAAGGTCACATTCTGCGATTCCAGATAGATATGCGTTTGGGGGGACACTATTCAACCCAGTTCCTGCCCAAGGAGGGGGTTTTCTGAGAGTCTTCTTAACATCATTGTGAGAAGGGGACACTTGGGATACTTCACAATGGCTTAAATCTAGCTGCTCCGGCACCAATTACCTGGCTCAATCTTGAATACAGGATGATGTCTATTGGTGGGGTGGGAACAGGGAGTAGCAAATTCATATAACTAGGTGATGTCTGTATACACTTTTTGTCAAGACACCACTTGCTGATACATGAAAAACCCATACCTGAAGTAGAACAAAAAATAGCTATGCTGTGGAAGCTGCAGCACAATGTGATAGATGTTAAGTTCAAACTCACTGTTGCTTATTCATAGCTACTACTGATTTAGTCACAGAACCGTCTCCTTAAAAAAGAAACACACAAAATATTCACTCCTTAAAATGAACTCTAGTTTAAATTTTTGCGAACTGCTCTTCCTCATCATGGAAATTCATGTGTTCCAGGCCTCTGTGAACTGTGTCCTCCTCTTTCAAAATGGCATTACTGAGCCTGCTGGGTGCACAAGACTAAATAATACTATCAATAAGAATAACGGCGAAGGTCTGCGATGAGACTTTTTTCTCTGTCACACACCTAAACAAAGGACTGCTTTTTGGCTTTAAGCCTTGCACTGCCACTTGGTGACTTTGCTGCTTTGATCCTGGCTGCACCCCATTTCAGTCTATGTGCCTTTGGTCATTTCCCCAAAGTCCTCAGCCAGATCTCAGAGACTGGCCTGTGGTGGGCAGCCAGCATACATTAACTGGGAAAAATGGAAGGTTTGAAAGAGGTTTTAGTTTGTTCAGTCTGAGCATCTATTTGGAGTCGTGCCTTTACTTCAGCTCAAACAGCAGTTTGTTCAGCATTCAGTCTCCTATGCGCATAGGAAATTACGATCATGAGTATTACCCAAGGCTTTGCACCTCATAGACCCATGCTTAAACTCTGATTCGGAGAACCCTCATAGGGCTTTTGTGACCGGAAAACAAGCACGTGATGTGCCTAGTACACTTGCAGGCACATGGAAGCTCTTATTGTTACCATTTCAGTGTCCACCTCCAAAACCTTGAGCAGAAGCAAGAAAGACATCCATGTTGGTAGACTGGTAGCACAGAAACACCTGTGATAAGTGAGCCTGACTTTCAACTCCATGTGGATCCAAGGAGAGGCTGACTGGGGATGTGTAGGCAGTAAGGCTGGGAAGAACCATTGGCAGGTGAGATTGGTTCATGATTTCACACTGTGCAACCAAAATGTCATTTGGTGGTCCATAATTATAAAGCTTGTCCCGGTATGGAGTGAATCTGATCACTGAATTCCTTGCTGAGCTGCATAGGAACTGTATTTTCCAGGTCTCACAATCAGATGAAGTTGATTGCTAGGATCTTAAAAACATTCATGACGTTCTCTTCATTTGAGTGATGGGCAGTCTGATAATAACCAACATCAGAGCACACATACCTAGCCCTGCGATTCTCACATTTTCTGAGTGCTCCTTTTCATGGCAAAGAAAAACATAACTCTGGGAATTACATATGCTGGGAATTATAGTACCCTTTGATTCAGCCTGATCAAAAATTCTTATGAATTCTGTATCTTTCAAAATAAATTTGCATTTCATTAATTTCCATAGTCTTCAGAAATTTGGGAAAGCCATATTATATGTGGGAGACAGTTATTTTAGTCTATAGCCAGGCTCAGCATGCATTGGGATTAGAAGATGCTTAGTTTCCTCGGAGGTGTGAAGCCAGGTGCCCCACCCAGCCAGACCTGTTTGGTCTGCACCCCCCTAGCAGGGGAAGTCAAGTCACTGGTCTTCATCCCTTTGTGCTCCCCGGAGGTCTGACCACCTCTCTCTCAATTTCTATAGTCCTTCCTGTCTGTGAAACAGAAAACGTCTATTACTTCTATTCCTGGAGACAGTTCCATTCCTTTCAGGACCTTTCTCCTTGGAGAATTTATCATATGCTTATGACAGTGGCACTGAAGCCTCTAAGAAATGTTGAGGACCTGACTAGTGACTAGAAAATGAAGTAATGAAGTAATGCTGAAAATGGAACATTTCTTCCACGTGACAACAATCAGCCTCCCTTGACTTTCACTGGGAAGCCTGAGCTGTTTCTGAGTGTCTGGACAGCTCAGCTGCCAGTCAGTACCCACTGCTGCTCTTCTAGGAAGCTGGTCTCCTTGGGCATCTTTAAGACCTTCCAGGATACCAAGGCTCTGGATTACAAACTGAGCGGCTCTATTGCATGTGCGTTTTTAAAAAAATATATATATTTTTAATTGTGATAAAATACACATGTAACAAAATTTACCATTTTAAAATATACAGTTCAGTGGCATTAAGCACCTTTGCATGGTTGTGCAACCTTCACCACCATCCATCCAACCAAGTCTTTTCATTTTGCAAAACTGAAATTCTGTACCCATGAAACACTAACTCCTCATTCCCTGTGCCCCAGTCCCTGACAACCACCATTTTACTTTCTGCCTCTATGAATGTGACTACCTTAGGTCTCTCATACAGGTGGAATCACATAATATTTGCCTTTCTGTGACTGGCTTATTTCATTTAGCATATCTTCAAGAGTCATCCAATATTGTAGTATGTATCAGAATTTTCTTCCATTTTAAGGCTGAGTAATAGTGCATTACATGTACATATCACATTTTGTTTATCCATTCATCTGTGGATGGACACTTGGATTATTTCCACCTTTTGGCTATTATACATAATGCTGCTATAAACATGTGTGTGCAAAAATCTGTTTGAGTCCCTGCTTTCCGTTCTTTGGGGTACGTACCCAGGAGTGGAACTGTGGGATCATAAGGGTAGTTTTATTGTCAATTTTTCTGAGGCACCGCCATACTGTTTTGTATGATCATATGGCTGCACCATTTTACATTCCCACCAACGGTGCACACGGGCTCCAATTTCTCCATGTCTTTGACAACACTTGTTATTTTCTATTTTTGTTTGTTTGATAATGGCCCTCCTAATGGGTGCAAAGTGGTTGGGGCTGTGTTTTTAACGCCAGTGTTAAAACCACCAGTACCAATGATCTGTTAAACATTCTGCCTCATAGACTGGATGCCTAAAGAGAAGCCCTCTACAGGAAACTATGCCTCTCCTCACCTCCATTGCTTCACTTCCTCCTCAAACTTGAAGAACGTGACCCCTGTGTTTTACAGGCCTGCAGGGGTAGGAATTCACAGCATAGGACTTGAATTAGTTCAGCTCACTGCTAAAATGGTCTACAGTATCCTAAGCGATTTAGGGCACCTGCACTGTGGGCAGCCTGCATTGTGTCAGTTCACAAGCAATGTTAGGAAGGTGTCCAGGTATTTTTGAATCTCTAATCATTCTTTCAAGTCTCTGGAATATAATGCAAACCCCAGAAACTCCAATTTACTAAATGGTGACCTGGAATAGTTGACAAAGGCATCCTCATAGTCCTTTCTTCCAAGAAGGAGCCACTGTGCTGAGGGGTCTGAGTTAGTGAGTGTAAAAGAAAGACAGCACTGCTGTGTAATATTCTGAAAACACCGTGTGGGCTCTAATATGTATTTTTTTGATTTTTTTCTTTTATGCAAGATAAAATATATCAAACATTTTCTTTTGGAGGAAAAGGGTAACCTTTTAGGCCTTTTCATGTTATAATCACAAACACACCCTTCATTTTTCTATTTCACTCATATAACTTTTTCAAAAAGCCTTTCCTGAGAAATATTTCTTAAAATCTTGTTAAAAAGTAATCAGATTCTTCTATTTATTCTGCTATTTATTCACCTTTTAAATGTTAGGCTTTAGGTTTTAGGACTGGTTTCAATTATTTTCCTATTTATGAAAAGCTACAAACCCATGAGTTCTTCAGTCCCAAGGGCTAATGATAATTTTTCTTTCCAGTTTTTCTGCCCCTATTTAAATAGCCAGAAGTGAATTTTACAAACAATGTGGAATGCATTGTTAAAGCTAAAAATTGCTTTGCTTTAAGTTAGAAAACATCCCATTCTGGATCTCATACCAAGGGGAAACATTTCCTCTCAGGGCCAACGCCCACGTGCCTTCAGATGTATATGTAAGCCAGAGTCCAACCAACAGGACCCCTGGTGGGGGGCGGTCTGGATTGCTTCCCGCGGTCAGTGTGACCAACAGGGAAGTCCTCCCACGGAAAACCCACACCAGGAGGGCTTTTACTGTGTGTGTGTGTGTGTGTGTGTGTGTGTAAGTGTGTCTTGAGTCCCATCCAGGGCTAGGCTCGGGCAAGCCAGCATCAAAAGGCGCTGGTCCTGGGTGTGAACGTCTATCCTTCCAGAATTTTTTTTTTTTTTTTTTTTTTTTTAATCATCAGGGCTCCTGGAGCGCAGACGGTCGCTCCTCACACTGGTTATTGGCCCCAGGTCCTAGGGACAGCAACGGAGGAAGTGAGGTTTCCCCCCTTCCCTGCACCACCTCTTCCATTCTACGGGCCCAGAGCGCCTCCCAGCCCTGACCTCGAAACCCGGCCGGGTGGGAAGGCGCCCGGGCCGCTCACCACTGGATGATGCCGCCGTGCACGCCCCGGGTGCCCACGCCGCCCGACGGGGAGGCTGGCACATCCTCGGCCATGGCGCAGACCCGCGCCCGCCGCACTCAGGCAGGGAGCGGGCGGCGGCGCTGCACCCGTCGGGCCGCCGCCGCTCCTCGGTGTTTACTTTAGAGCGGGGCGCGCGGCGGGCGCGGGGGCCGGAGACGAGACAGAGAGGCTGGAGAACCCTGGCGCGCGGCGGAGGCTCGTCGGTCACGCGCTGCCGCCAGCTGCGAGGGTTGGTTGGGGGCGGGCGGGGTCAAAAGATCGAAAGACAGAAATACAGAAGGCGCTCTTCTCACCTTGCTGCCAATCCATCAAACAAAGGAGGAAGCAATAAAGAAAAATCAGTGTATAAGTTTCAAACCAGGTCGCGGTGTTTGACTAGCAGTGGTCTTCAACCCTGCCCGCACTTTGGAATTACGTGGAGTTTTGAAAAATATTGACGCCCTAGCGCCAACACCAGAGGTTCCGATGTAATTGGTCTGGGGATGGGAGGGGCCTGCGCAAACCGGCTTTTACAAACTCCCCAGGAGTTTAGTGATGCTAGAGTGCACCCAGGGCTGAGAACCACTCGTCCCGAGTTTTGAGGGGAGCGGGCATCAGGACTTTTGAGAGGACGACCCCAGGTTACTCTAGTGGTAGCTCCTGTTGGGAATTGCTTGGAGTGATCCCCCAAACCTGCAGCCAGATGTTGGGAGTCTTTGCCCTCAAGAGCAATATGTTCACGTCGGTGCTGCACGATGTTTAACTGCTTACTCTCTCCCAACCTCGCTTCTCTTATCAGGGATTGTGTGATTATTGTAAGTATTAAGTGAGCTAATAAATGCAGGGCGTGTTGCATGAAGAAGAGCTCAGTCAGGCAACCGTTACTTTGGCTGCTGACTGCTTATAAGTTCTCTCATAAGGATTTCTTCATCTAGACTAAAAATACACTTGACAACTCAACAACAGCAACAACAAAACAGCCCAGTTAAAAAATGGGCAAAGGGGTGCCTGGGTGGCTCAGTCGGTTAAGCGTGACTTCAGCTCAGGTCATGAGCTCAGTTCGATCCCCAAGTTGGGTTCTGTGTTGACAGGTCAGAGCCTGGAGCCTGCTTTAGATTCTGTGCCTCCCTCTCTCTCCCTGCCCCTTCCCGGCTTGTGCTCTGTCAATTTCTCTCTCTCTCTCTCTCAAAATTAAATAAACATTAAAAAAAATTTTTTTAAATGGGTAAAGGACTTGAATATTTTCACCAAAAGAAGACATACAAATGACTTCATCATACAATGACATACAACATGGAAAGAGGTTAAATATCATTGGCCTTGAAGGAAATGCAAATCAAAATCATAATGAAATATCACTCCACATGCATTGGGATTGCTATTATTAAAAAGAAGAAATAAAAAAAACCAATTGTTGATGAAGATGTGAAGAAAGTGGAACCATGTTCTCTTGCTGGTGGGAATGCAAAATGGTGCAGCTACTATAAAAACAGGTGGTTTCTTAAAAAATTAAAAATAGAATTAACATATGACCCATCGTTCCACTTCTTGGGTATGTACTGTTTGGGAGGAAAAATTTTCCTTCATCCTTCAAAGATTCTTATGGCCATCCTAAGAATTAAATTTACATCAGGCAGATTAACAGGAGAAAAACAAATTTAATTTTGTATGTATGAGAACCCCACATATATAAGAGGTGTATAGACAGAAAGGTAAAATGAGGTATACATGCCATCCTGAGCTGAGGAATGGATAGCGTCCTGGGGCATGACAGGGGAACAGGGCAATTCATAGGACAATAAGAAAAAGGGCAAATGTTTGGTAATTAGATGTTTGCCCTGCCATACTGATGGGTCACACAGATAAAATTTATCTCTGTAGTAACTTTACTCTGGGAAATATCCCAATTTAGATTCTTCTAGGTGGTTAAGGGAGGAGCAAAAGTTTCTCTTGAGCCCACAGGGTCTCAATTGCCTTTAGCTCAAAACAGTCCACATGCTAAAGTGGCACATTCTGGGGAGACTTGATCTGAATTCCTTCAGTGTCCAAAAGGACTGAAAGCAGGGACCTGAACATATATTTGTAATTTGTACCCTCATTCATAGCGGTATTATTCACAATAGCCAACTGGTAGAAGCAACCCAAATGTCCATCAATGGATGAATGAATACACAAAATGTGATATTTACATACTATGGAATATTAGCCCTAAAAAAGAGTGGAACTCTATTACATGCTACAACATGGGTGAACCTTGAACCTTGAAGACATTATGCTAAATGAAATAAGTTAGCCACAAAAGGATTATTACACTTATATGAGGTACCTAGTATAGTGAAACTCATAGAGACAGAAAGAATGGTGGTTACCAGAGGAGAAATAGGGAGACACTGTTTAATGAGTATAAAGTTTCAGTATGGGATTAGGGAAAAGTTCTAGAGCTTAATAATGATAATAGTTGCACAATGTAAATTATTAATGCCACTGAATTGTAATCTTAAAACTGGTTAAAATGGTAAATTTTATGTTATACATATTTTACCATAATTTAAAAAATCTTCCTCAAAAAAAGACACCCCCCTACCCCAACACCACATGAATACATTTTGGAAGCAGGGCAGAGATTCACTCAACAAACAGCAATGACTGTCTTCTGTGTGACAGCACTTGAAAGTAGTTGTTCGGATATATTGGAGGTCTCCAGGGCCAGCACTCTCCCTCTAGTGGGACACCATCATCAGGTACCAGGAATAAGTTTCCAAAAGGAGTTCTAGAGGAGAGATCACAGGACATTCATTAAAAAGATCCTGAGCTTTGAGGTTTGGCCAGGTCACTGGAGCCAACCCCAGATGGCAGCTGGCTTCCCTTTGGGGAGCTGCACCAGGAATCAGCCTGGATCTTGAAATTTGGGGAGGGTATTTGTCTGGTGTAGGGGGTGGGGTGGGCAGTAAAGTGGTAAGGATTTATGATCAATAAGTGATGGAGGCTGATGTTTGCCCTGTTTATCTTCTCAGCTGAGTTTCCCTGTTTAGGGCTGGCTGCTTTAAAAAGCCATCTAGTAGACAGGTGCCTGGGTGACTCAGTCAGTTAGGCGTCCCACTCTTGATTTTAGCTCAGGTCATAAGGTTTGTGAGTTTGAGTACTGTATCAGGCTTTGTGCTGACAGTGTGAAGCCTGCTTGGGATTCTTTCTTTGTCCTTCCCCCATTCATGTGCACACATGCTCTCTCTGTCTCTCTCTCTCTCTGTTTCTCTCTCCCTCTCTCTCAAAATAGATAAATTAAAAAAAAAAAAAAAAGGCCATCCAGTAGAGGACAGATGACACCACATTAACCCCCTCAGGCCAGGAGTCAACAGCATGTAGAGAGACTCCTTCATGACCTGGCAAAGAAGGAGGCCAACTGTGTGGGTAAGAAGTGGGTTGGCAGCAGCTGGTCTCAAGTAGTGCCAGGAGACTCCACGTAACAGGGAAAGCTGAATGGTAACTGTGATGAAGGACTAGCAGGAGGAGAGAAGAAACAACCAGGTGACATGGTATAAAAGGTTCTCCAAGGAAGCCCTCTTGAGTTCAGCTCTTTCTTTCTGGTTGTGTCCAGAGAAGTGGTCGGTGTCTCAGGACCTTGGGTGGGAGCTCTGCCAGGCTGCTTCATCCGTTTTGCTTTGGCCTGAGTGCTCACATCCTGGGCTTCCTGCATTGGGACAGGTCCTTCTCAGTGACCTATGGAAGCTGAGAACATGGCTCCCTCCATTCTTTGTGTCGGTCCTGCAGCCACCCAAGGAACTTCCTAAGATGCCCACCCATTTCCATAGAGACTGGAAATAACCAAGAGAGAGCCTACTGTTATTAGGCTCAACTTGTTAGGGCCAAATTGAGGTCTTATTATGTCACTGATGATTACGTGATATTTGCATGTTGACTTTGCTCCAGTCAGTACTAGGCATTGGAACAGATCTTGGAAATACAGTGGGACACCATGATCCTCTGGTTGACCAGTGGTCTCTTTGCTGTTTACTACATCAAATATTAGATGCAGCGAAATCCAAACATTACTTTGTCTTGCTCCAGAGCTGTTGAGGCCAGTTGGTTGGAGGCCATGGGGTCAATTTCATACCTTCCTCCCAAAGGACCAGTTAATTTCATCTATGACAGGTGACAGCTGGTGTCCCTAGTTTGACCAGCCCTCATACAGATGAAGACTCTGAGTAGTTACATTCTAATACAAAAACATTCTTGGATTTATTCACAGTGTATGCCTTCCTAACGTGCTAAATGTGCAAAAGACATTTGCTCTGCATATGACTCTTTTACTAACAGCATAATTAAGGCTTTTGTTTGGGTTGAGCATATAGCCACATAGACTGCTAAGTAGAATTAGGTCTAAAATTCATTTTATTTTGGGGGCGCCTGGGTGGCTTAGTCGGTTAACTGTCTGACTTCAGCTCAGGTCATGATCTCGTTTTGTGGGTTCAAGTCCCGCATTGGGCTCTGTACTGACAGCTTGGAGCCTGGAGCCTGCTTTGGATTCTGTGTCTCCCTCTCTCTCTGCCCCTCCCCTGCTCATGCTCTCTCTCTCTCTCAAAAATAAATAAACATTAAAAAAAAAACAAAATTCATTTTATTTTCAAAGAATGTTTAATTGCAACTGACATAACAAAAAATTTCCTTTTATGGCACTCACTGATGAGACAGCCAGACCCATGTATATGCTCTCTTGTATCTGAAAAATCCAGTCTCCCTCTAACTCAGGTTCACCATCTGACCATTAGTGTCCTATACTATTACAGAGAAAAGAAAGCTTAAAGTTAATATCAAACAGAATTCCAATTCCTCATGTCACATTTTTATATACTACAAGCTTTTTCTCCCTCTGCCATTGAATATATCTCTTTTAGTTGAACAGTGACTTCTTTTGCCTAGTTCAGTCTAATTGGTTTCTAGATTATCCAATTAGTCTCATTTTACCTTCTAAAAGGGCACCAGCTGTGACTTATCCTTGCACAAAACCATCTCTAATCTGGGGTGCTTAATTTCATTCAATCCTTACAATTATTCACTTTCTGTGGATGTACCAGGTGTGTTCAGGCAATAGATGTATTTTTGAATAAATCTAATGAGTATAATGCATTTGGTCAAGAATGTAGAATGTAGTTAGCATCTGCACGGAGAAAGCATTACAGAGAACTGTATGTTTCATTTTCATCTGGGGAAGAGACTTTCTAAGATCATTGGGCTCTAAACCAATAAGTCGTGAAGACTTCAAACTATACTGGAGCAAAGCAATCTCATTGGAGAGATTCCAAATTGCTATTACATGTTAAAATTTTCATTGGTCTAGATTCACCTTCTGAGTGTCTGGTTCATGTGCTAGTTGAAATTGATCGTGTACACCACATTCACAGACATGAGGATGATGAGAAAGAAAATCCAAATCTACACAAAGCATATCTCTGCTATTTCTTGATCTGAAATCCATGATTTGGAGCACTTTGGAGACATACTGTTTCTGTAGAGGTTAGTTTCTACAGACTCACAGTTTTTTTCTCCCTGCTTTTGCACAGGTCACGTGAAAGTTGGCCACAAGTGGTGTTACAAACAGTATTATCTGCAGAGGAACTCAGAGAATGCATAGAATGAAAGGGAACAGCCTTCATGCATCACAGAATGCTTGTAAATAATTTGTAGAGGAATACATTTGAACTCTTACTACATTAAAAGTGGGATTGTTTTCTGAAGTCTGATAGAAAACCAAGCAAAAACAAAGTGAAAGTGGTTTCACTTGCAAAAGAACAGTAGGAATTAAATAAGTCATCCTATTAGAGCTGTCACATAACCTCAAAAGGCACTTGTTCAAATCATGAGTGTGTGCAAAATCATAAATCACACCCTAATTTGTTTAATAATTTTCTGAGAGAATGAGCAAAGGCACACTAATGCAATTAGTTTGGGTTTGTGTGAATGCTATTTTAAAGGTTTTTATGAGCATGGAGGAATTATTTTTAAAAGCAGGGCTTTTTCCTTTTTTAATTTTTATTTTTTAATATGAAATTTATTGTCAAATTGGTTTCCATACAACACCCAGTGCTCATCCCAACAGGTGCCCTCCTCAATGCCCATCACCCACTTTCCCCTCCCTCCCACCCCCATCAACCCTCAGTTTATTCTCAGTTTTTAAGAGTCTCTTATGGTTTGGCTCCCTCCCTCTCTAACTGTTTTTTCCCTTCCCCTCTCCCATGGTCTTCTGTTAAGTTTCTCAGGACCCACTTAAGAGTGAAAACATATGGTATCTTTTTCTGTATGACTTGTTTCACTGAGCATAACACTCTCCAGTTCCATCCACATTGCTACAAAAGGCCATATTTAATTTTTTCGTATTGCCAAGTAGTATTCCATTGTGTATATAAACCACAATTTCTTTATCCATTCATCAGTTGATGGACATTTAGTCTCTTTCCATAATTTGGCTATTGTTGAAAGTGCTGCTATCGGGGTACAAGTGCCCCTATGCATCAGCACTCCTGTATCCCTTGGGTAAATTCCTAGCAAAGGCATCAAAATTGGCAAAGATGAAGTTAAGCTTTCACTTTTTGTAGATGACATGATATTATACATGGAAAACCTGATCGACTCCACCAAAAGTCTGCTAGAACTGATACATGAATTCAGCAAAGTCTCAGGATACAAAATCAATGTACAGAAATCAGTTGCATTATTATACTAATAATGAAACAACAGAAAGACAAATAAAGAAACTGATCCCATTCACAATTGCACCAAGAAGCATAAAATACCTAGGAATAAACCTAACCAAAGATGTAAAAGATCTGTATGCTGAAAACTATAGAAAGCTTACGAAGCAAATTGAAAAAGATACAAAGAAATGGAAAAACATTCCATGCTCATGGATTGAAAGAATAAATATTGTTAAAATGTCAATACTACCCAAAGCAGTCTACGCATTCAATGCAATCCCAATCAAAATTGCACCAGCATTCTTCTCAAAGCTAGAACAAGCAATCCTAAAATTTGTATGGAACCACAAAAGACCCCAAATAGCCAAAGTAATATTGAAGAAGAAGACCAAAGTGGGAGGCATCACAATCCCAGACTTTATCATCAAGACAGCATGGTATTGGCACAAAAACAGACACATAGACAAATGGAATAGAATAGAGACTCCAGAATTGGACCCACAAAAGTATGGCCAACTAATCTTTGACAGAGCAGGAAAGAATATCCAATGGAAAAAAGACAGTCTCTTTAACAAATGGTGCTGGGAGAACTGTACAGCAACATACAGAAGAATGAAACTAGACCACTTTCTTACACCATTCACAAAAATAAACTCAAAATGGATAAAGGACCTGAATGTGAGACAGGAAACCATCAAAACCCTAGAGAAGAAAGCAAGAAAAAACCTCTGGCCTCAGCTGCAGCAATTTCTTACTTGACACATCTCCAAAGGCAAGAGAATTAAAAGCAAAAATGAACTATTGGGACCTCATGAAGATAAAAAGCTTCTGCACAGCAAAGGAAACAATCAACAAAACTAAAAGGCAACCGACGGAATGGGAAAAGATATTTGCAAATGACATATCAGACAAAGGGCTAAGTATCCAAAATCTATAAAGAGCTCACCAAACTCCACACCCGAAAGACAAATAATCCAGTGAAGAAATGGGCAGAAAACATGAATAGACACTTCTCTAAAGAAGACATCCAGATGGCCAACAGGCACATGAAAAGGTGCTCAACGTCGCTCCTCATCAGGGAAACACAAATCAAAACCACACTGAGATGTCACCTCACGCCAGTTAGACTGGCTAAAATGAACAAATCAGGAGACTATAGATGCTGGAGAGGATGTGAAGAAACAGGAACCCTCTTGCACTGTTGGTGGGAATGCAAACTGGTGCAGCCACTCTGGAAAACTGTGGAGGTTCCTCAAAAAATTAAAAATAGATCTACCCTATGACCCAGCAAAAGCACTGCTAGGGATTTATAAGCAGTTTTAGGGGCACCTGGGTAGCTCAGTATGTTGAGTGTCCAACTTTGGCTTGGGTCATGATCTCATGGTTTGTGAGTTCGAGCAAGCTTAACCACTCCACTGGGGGAAGTCTAAGTGGCAGCTTCCTTGGTTGCAAAATGGGCAGTAAAGTAACTACTGCCAAGTGTAGCTGTGAGACAAAAAAAAAGCTGATAAAGCATTTAAGCACAGTGCCTGGCACATAGTACGTGCTCAGTAAACTTTTGACTTGCCTATTTTACAACTTTTATTGAAAAGAAATAGTTAAAATGATGTCAGTTATTTTGAAATTTTTGGTATGGTGATAGTATTATGGTTATGTTTGTAAAGAGAATTCATCCATTCTAGAGATACACATTCAAGTATTTACAGATGAAATGAGAGGATGTCTGAGATTTTCTTCAAAATAAACCAGCTGGCAGGGGTGGGGAGGAAAAGAGGGAAGGATAGAGGATATGAGATTGGCAGGTACTGATGACTGCTGATGCCAGGCCATGAGTTCATTATACTTTGCTTTCCACCGTCATGTGTTGAAAATTGAAATTTTATATATATATATATATATACATATATATATATATATATATATTTTTAGTTTTTCATTATATATATATATATATTTAGCTTTTCATTATATATATATGTGAAGCTGTATTATATATCTATATATATATGAAGCGTATATCTATATATATATGAAGCGTATATCTATATCTATATCTATATCTATCTATATATATGAAACTGTATTCCAGGGGATGATGCATAAAAGACATTTATACACATATAGACATACACACACACTTGTTTCAGATTTTCCTAAAACCCTCTTCAACATGTAGAATATCCAAACATAGTATGTTATTAACAGTATAATTAACATTAGTATTTTTTCAATATGCAATTATTAGGACTCTGGTTTAGCATTCTGCAGAACACTCTGGCAACTAAGTGTTCTGCATGCACATACAAAAAATTCTTCTTTGAAAACTCCCAAATACTATACATCTGTCTTGGTGATTTGCAGATGTATTATATTAAAGGACCTGAGAGGTCCTGCAGTAGATAAGCCTGTTTATCATTTAACTTAATGTCTGCATGTTTAATTATCTAAAGATTCCCACCTCCTCCCCATTTATTTGTCTGTTTTTACATAACACTGATTACCATTGATAAACATCTTGAAGGATAAGGGGGTCCCATGGAACTCAGTTTGGGAAACACTGGTATGAGCTACATCACAGAATAAGTCAGATCTTGTGGGCTGTCCAGGAAGTGTAGGATGCTGTTAAACAAAATGTTTTTTAGAGGTTTAGCAAAAAGGAAGCTTAGTGTCCTTGTCTCATGCTTCCTTTGTCTACTTTTCTTCTTTCTACTCTCCTTCCCCATGGCCCCAAACCACCAGCTGCCACATACCCAGAGAAGAGAAAGAGGTGGCCTTGTGAATGAATCTCACTCACCTCTCCCACAGGAGCAGCGTCTCTGACTATAGTGTGAAAGGGAGGCTAGAGAAAGAGTTCGGGTTCCTTGGGGCTCTGGATGGAGTCTCAGCTCCCACTCTTCCCTCCCATAATTACATATAACTTGGGCCTTCTTATGGCAAGCAAGATTTAAGTCAGAGTTTGGTTCTATCCAAGGAGAGATAGCATAGGAAATTAAAAATACATATATAGTTATGTTTTATACATTTAGCATTCTGCTATGATGCAAATGAATTTTCTCTGATTTTCCTCTTAGCTAGCACTTGAATTCATGTTTTAGCTGTGCATTGGAAAGCACGATGAAAACTGAATAGACTGATAAGTTTGGGATTTCTTTGCTCTGGAAGTTTTATAAAAATAATAACAATAAAAAGAGTGTGATCATAACTGCTCAAGAAATATGCTGAGAGTCACAGAATGTTGATTGACAGACTCACTTTTTACTTATCTGCCCACCACACAATTAGCCACTTTCCCTTCCTGATCCTTCTGCAGCCCAGCCAAACACTGGCACACACCTTCCTCCTCATCCTTTACTCTATGACTAGCCCCAGTGCCTCTGAGATCCTGGAGTCCTCTGCCCTTCCCTTCTGATCCCCTCCACTGTATCTTCTCTAGTCTTCCTTTCTTTCTGTCTCTTGACATGTGGAGGTCTGGGGAGACCAAGCAAACCTTGTGCCAGTAATGAACATTATGACACTAAGAATGCTAATACTTTCCACAATGTTCCTTAACACAATTGTTGTTACCATTACACCACATTTGCTCCTAAAACTCATAAAACACTGTCATGTCCACCCATTTATGGAGTATTTTTATTGTTTTGTAGGTAAAAAAAATTCCTTAGAAATTAAACAATTTGCTCAAGATTGTACAGTTGCAATTTGTATTGCAACTAAATTTGTGATCCGTCTAAACTTTTGCTATCATTCACATTTTGGTCAGTCCTCTGGATCCTCAGTTTCTCAAAACTGACTGCAGTGATATAACCGCACACCTGAGGATTTTTCTTCTCTATGGGTGTACACCTATAGTTCAGATATTCGTACAGAAATTATGTAGATTTGAATGTCTGAACTTGCAGTTCCTTGAGAAGCTGCCCATCTATGTGTCTTAGTGCCTTTGCACCACCTACTCTTTCTGCCTGAAGCCTCTAGACTTCCTCTCATCTTCTCCTGGCTAACTTCTGTCCAGCCTACTTCAGGGTCATCTCTCCTTGTCCTGGAAGCTTTCCCAGGCCCCTCTATTTCATCCCATTTAAATGCGGGGTTCCCCAGGGCCCTCCTATACCCCTGAGCTCAATTCTATCACAGCATTGCTCATGCTGGGCTCTACCACTCTGTGTGCCCAGCTGTCCTTCCTCTATATGGTGAGTTCCTTAAGGTAGGGACTGACTAGCGTAATGCTGGACAGATACTGGTAGGTGCTAAGTAAATGTTTGTTGAATGGCTTAAGTAATGAGAAATGTCTCCTGAGAAAGATGATAGGAACTTGAGTTTTGTGTTTCTTAAAAGGACGATTTCTTGCATTGTTTGTTTTAGCATATTTTCTATTTCATAAGGTAGGGGTGGTGTTTTTTGCTTGGACCCATCCTAGGAAGCATCACTTGAACTTCCTGACTTTGTTGCCTTTGTCACATCAGATCCAGCCCACCATAAAGAGGCCTGCTGCATTTGATTTCCTCTGCAAGGAAGAAAAACAAAACAAAACAAAAGTCTCAATTTATCACAAAACCCAGCACAGGAAAGCTTAAACAATGGCTCCCACACTCAGCTCTCACATTGCTGAAAAAAACTATTTGTCTTATACAAGGAAGAGAGTTCCTCAAATCCAACAAAGGCAACTCTTCTTCCTGGATAAAGCAACTTTGCCAGGAATGAGAGGACCATTCACAATACAGGTTGACAGTCAAATGACTTTTGTGAACCCAGCAGACTAGTCGAGGAAAGAGAGGCTGACAGCATCCCACTGAGGAGTGGATCCATTTGGTTTTGATGATGAGATGGACAACAGCTATGACTTATAGCACCCTTGGACACTATACAAGTTTAAAGGCACACCATGAAATCATCAGATGTTTTGGAGGAAGCTGGAGACCCATTGAGTCCCACATGGTTGTATAGATGGTGAAATAAAGATTCTTCCCCTATTTTCATCTTCTACCTTCCTCTGCTAAGTGCTGAGAATGCCTGCTCTCACTTCATTTAATAGCAACCTCCTACTGTGAGATATCTGTGTTACTAGTTTCATTATTTGTCGAGCACCCTCTGATCTCATGAAAAATTTAAAAATAATTCTCTCTCCTTTCTTCCTTTCTTTTGGATTTAGTTTTTTTTTTATTCCATTTCTTATCATCTAGTAATTTGGAAGTAACATCCTGTGTCTATTTTAAAAACATTGTTCTAGGGGCGCCTGGGTGGCGCAGTCGGTTAAGCGTCCGACTTCAGCCAGGTCACGATCTCGCGGTCCGTGAGTTCGAGCCCCGCGTCGGGCTCCGGGCTGATGGCTCGGAGCCTGGAGCCTGTTTCCGATTCTGTGTCTCCCTCTCTCTCTGCCCCTCCCCCGTTCATGCTCTGTCTCTCTCTGTCCCAAAAATAAATAAAAAACGTTGAAAAAAAAAATTTAAAAACATTGTTCTAGGAATTACAACATGGGGCACCTGGGCAACTCAGTCAGTTGAGTGTCGAACTTCAGCTCAGGTCATGATCTCACAGTTCATGGGTTCAAGCTCCATATTGGGCTCTGTGCTAACAGCTCAGAGCCTGGAGCCTGCTCAGATTTTGTGTCTTCCACTCTCTCTGCCCCTCCCCCACTTGTGCTCTGTCTCTCTCTCTCAAAAATAAATAAACGTTAAAAATATTTAGAAATTACAGCATACATATTTAACTTCTTGAAGTCTAAACTAATTAACACATTTAGCCTACTCCTCAACAATAGAAGAAACTTAAAAACATTTAACTTCATTTCCCTTTCTGCCTACTTCTCAGGAAATGCTGTAATTTATTTTAATTCTATCTTTTTGCCATTCCCCAGCATTAATACTTTGTTTTATACAAGCAGGGTTTGTTTGCCTTACCCATGTACCTTCTATTTTCTTTTGCTTTATGCTTTGCTCCTTCTTTCATCATGGCATCACTTTCTTTTTACCTAAAGATTATCTTTTAGAATTCTCTTTATTGAAGATCTATTTTTGGAAACCTCTCTCAAGTTTTATTCTAAAAATATCTTTAGGGGCGCCTGGGTGGCTCAGTCGGTTAAGTGGCAACTTCGGCTCAGGTCATGATCTCACAGTCGGTGAGTTCAAGCCCCGCGACGGGCTCTGTGCTGACAGCTCGGAGCCTGGAGCCTGTTTCAGATTCTGTGTCTCCCTCTCTCTGACCCTCCCCCGTTCATGCTCTGTCTCTCTCTGTCTCAAAAATAAATAAACATTAAAAAAAAATTTTTTTTAAATAAAAAATAAAAAATAAAAATAAAAATATCTTTAGTTTTCTCACTTTATTGAAGGATGTGTACACTGGTTTTAGAAGTCTTGAATGACATTTACTGCTTCCAGCATGTTGTTGATATTATTCCACTGTCCTCTGGCTTCTATAGATGATGCTGAACAGTCAGTCATACGTCTGTTTTTTTTCTTTGATGACAGTGTTGGGTTTTTTCCCTGTCTTCTTTTAAGTTCTCTTCAGGTTTGCTATGGCAGATTTAGATGTGAGTTTCTCATATTTTATCCTGCTTGGGATTTCTTTGATTTCTTGAATTTATGGATTAGTGTCTTTCATCAGTTGAGGAAAGGTTTCAACAATTACCCCTTCAAATGTTTCCTTTATCCTATTCTTTCTCTTTTGGAACTCTGATTAAATGGATGTTAGACTCTCACTCTATTTTCTAGTCTTTTAAATCTCTTTTCATGTATTTTATCTTACTTTTAATCCACTAATTGACTTTTTAATTTTAATTATTATTTTTTATTTCTAGAAGTTTTATTTGGTTACTATTAAAATATGCTGTATCACATTTTATAGTTTCTTATTTCCTCCAGAAATAAGCTTTGTAGCTTGTTATGAGCATTTCTTTTTAAAAATACATTAAGAAAGTGTGCCTGCCTGGCTCAGTCACTGGTGTATGTGACTGGATCTTGGGGTTATGAGTTCAAGCCCCATGTTGGGTGTAGAGATTACTTAAAAAATCTTTTTTAAAAAAATATTTATTTTTGAGAGAGAAACACAGAGACAGAGTGTGAGCTAGGAAGGGGCAGAGAGAGAGGGAGACACAGAATCTGAAGCAGGCTCCAGTCTCTGAACTGTCAGCACAGAGCCTGATGTGGGGCTTGAACTCCTAGACCACGAGATCATGACCTGAGCCAAAGTCAGACACTTAACCGACTGAGCCACTCAGGTTACCCAAAAACAAAAAAATCTTTTAAAAATACACTTAAGTATTTGTTATATATTCTGTCTGATAATTAATTATCTGAAGTTTGAAGTTTGATTTCTCCAATCTACTATTTTACTTATTCTTGTTCAAGATGTTTGGTTACTTGCATGCTTGTTTGCTTTGGCTATCTATTGGCCACTATTCTTGAAAAACTATCTTTAGAGTTTTATCTGCCTGAGGCTGAAGATACTTTCCTCTAAGAGAGAATCTGTGCTTATTTTTGCCAGCAGTCTTGGGACACTACTAGTCCAAGAGAAATTTAAACTAACCTCAAAGCTTGAGTTGTGTTAGACCACCAGGTGATATGGTTATGAACTGCAAATCCACACAAGAGTTAGGTTGTGGTTATGACTCCAAGGAAATTTTTATTTCCCACACTCTTCTCAGTATTGATGCAATTTTCTTTAAGTTTTCTTGTGGATGTTTGCTTAAGGAATAGACTTTTTGGGTCCCCGCTTTATGGAGGGACGGCCTCTCATAAGACCAACCCCACCCTGGTCATGCCCTAGGTATTGACTTTTCTCCCATTGTCCCATGAGGTCAAGAAAACCCAAGCTCAATTTTGACCAGTTGGCAAATGCTCCAGAAGGAACATTAGAGTTTCATTTAACCATAGAGGTTTTCCACTTAAATGTTTGGTTTGGTAATTCCTTATTATCTTGTTAGCTCTTTGGTGTTTTTAATACACAGTGAAAGTGAACTTGAAATTATTAGAAGTCTTGGGGCTGAAACAATCTGAACATATTCTCAAACTTTATTTTAAAAAAATTTTTTAACTTAAAAATCTTTTATTTTATTTATTTTGAGAAAGAGAAAGAGAGTGGGAGAGGGGGAGGGGCAGAAAGAGAGGGAGAGAGAGAATCCCAAGCAGCCTCCGCGTTGTCAGCGCAGAGCCTGAAGTGGAGCTTAATCTCACGAACCATGAAATCATGACCTGAGCTTAAACCAAGAGTTGGACTGAGTCACCCAGGTGCCCCAAACCTACTTTCAGACTTTAAATGGGCAAGAAGCCTGGCTCGCTGGCATAGAGCCAGGTGTGGAACATGAGTGCCTAGTTGGCCACTTTTGGAAAACTGAACTGGTACTGTGAGATGAACTGAACACTGGGTTAACATGTTCTGATGCTGATGCTCATCAGACTTTAGAAAGGATCTGGGTAAAATGAGTGGATAAGATAAGATTTTTAAATTTTTTCATATATTAATTTTCATTGATTTTTAGCAAGAGTATTATTCTGAGTAACCTCGCCAATTGTATTTCCAGAAGTAGAAGTCAGTCATTTTCATCTGACTGATTCTTACTCATCTATTAAGATACATTTAGGCATCAAATGCCCCGAAGTATTTCCTTATCCTCCTAGTCCTTCTCATGCAACCCAGAGCCCTGCTGGATGATCTCAAAACCTACCCACATGATGGTGCCATCATTGTACTTATCACACTGCATTCTTTTTTAATCTTGTTTTTAATTGTGAAATACAATACACTACAAAAGGAACGTTAAATATAAAATATAGCTTAACAAATTAGTATAAAACAAGAGTTGGCAAATATTTTCTGTAAGGGGCAAGATAGTAAAGATTTTAGGCTTTGTGGTCATACAATCTATCTCTCAACTACTCAAGTCTGCCATTGCAGTGAAAAGCAGCCACAGGCAACATAGAAACAAATGAGTGTGGCTGTGTTCCAATAAAGTTTTATTTACAAGAACAAGTGGCAGGCAGGATTGAACCCACAGGTTGTAGTTCTGTAACTCATTAGTACTTTATGCCAATGAGTAAACACTGAGTTAAGAAATGGCATATTGCCTTTCTTGGCCCTTCTCAACCATAATTCCTTTTCACAAATATAATCACTATCCTGACTTTGATGATAATTCAGTCTTTGCTTTTCTTTGTAGTCGTACGAGCTAAGTATACATCCTTAAACAAGATAGTCAGTTCTACCTATTTTAATTATTATATATGAGGACACTTAATTTTTTGCATCATGACTCTTTTTACTTTTAAGATTCATCCATGTCACTGCATCTAGCTATAGTTCATTCATTTTCTTTGTCATATAGCTTTCCATATGATGGTATGACAGTTGTATGACTTTATTTATCCATTCTACTATTCATGGACATTTAGGTTGTTTACAATAGTTTGGGACTATTTTGAATAATGCTCCTATGAAATGTCTTTTGGTACGCACCTGAAAGCATTTCAGTTGCACCAAAAATACCCAGCAGTGGGACTGCTAGGTCATAAGGTATGTAATTCTTCAATTTTATTCAAAATGAGAAACTGTTTTCAAAGGGGCTATAGTAATATACACTACCATCAGTAGTGCAGAAAGTGCCAGCTGCTCCTTTTTGTTAAAGATAAAAGATTGCTGGCTGAATGAAGCACCCTCCCCCCGCCCCAGGTTCCACCTTGGGCAGAAAACCTTATTCTAACAGAAACTTTAAAGTGTAAAATTCAATGGCTCTTAGTATATTCACAGAGTTGTGCACCCATCACAGCAATTAACTGTACAACATTTGTATTACTCCTAAAGAAAATCTGCACATCTTAGTAGTGACTCCCTACCCGCTCTATCCTGCCCAGCCCTAGGCAACCACTAACTTACTGCCTGTCTCTATGGATTTGCCCAATCTGGACATTCCATATGGAATGTGGAATCATACAATATATGGCCTTTTGTGTCTGACTTCTTTCACTGAGTATATATTTTTTTAGTTTATTTGTTTGTCGAGAGAGAGCAAGCGGGCAGGGGAGGGACAGAGAGAGAGAGGGAGAGAGACAATCTTAAGCAGGCTCCTTGCTCAGTACCGAGCCCGACACAGGGTTCAGTCTCACAAACTGTGAGATCATGACATGAGCTGAAATCAAGAGTCAGGCACTTACCTGACTGAGCCACCCAGGCACCCCCATTTATGCAATATTTTTAAGGATTATCCATATTGTAGCATGTATCGGTACCACCTTATTATTTATTTTTTAATTTAAAATTAATTACTTATTATTTATTTATTAATTTAAAATTATCAAATTATTATTTATTTATTAATTTATTAATTATTGTTATTATTTATTTATTAATTTAAAATTAATTACTTAATTAAATAATTATTTAATAATTATTCCAAACACTATCCCATTCTCCACAGTGGGCTAAGAGCTTCCTCCTTGGCTCTGAATGCTTTGAATAAGCTAATATGTGCTTCTCTAACTGAAAATTACTTAATATTTTTCTAAATAAAAATGACTATCACCCATCTCTTTGTAAAGAGCAGGGCTATTCTCTATCTTTGGTAAATGGAAGCAATTTAATTCACCCTGGTGACGTGGGATAGCTGTTCCAGTAAAATCAATAAGGGATGAGTTGCTGTGAATGAAGTGTCACATTCTGATGGCTGAGATTAAAGATAAAGTCCCAGATGAACTGGAAAAGAGTTCTATTAGATTTTATGTCTGCTGACATCACTGAATAGTGTGATACAAAATATCCAATGTCACCTTCCCTGGGGAACAGCATCAGTGATGGGTCAGCGTGACTTCTTCCCAACAGCTTTCTTAAGCCAAGAAAAGCATCAGTTTCCCCTGTTGCATGCTCTTTTTAATCTAAAAAGGCTTTCAGGGCTTGGGCCCTTCAGAAGCAATCTCTCAGCTCCCTCTGACCTAAGGTAACACAAAGAAGGAAGGAGAATTATTTGAATGAACTGGAAGAAGGCTGGCCATAGGGCACTCCAACTGAAGTCCCTAAGGGATACTAAAAACAAAACCAAACAAGGAATAAAAGCTGACGAGAATATTGATTCATACCATACTGGTTGATCAATATGTTGTCAGATATCAAAAGAATTAACAATAGAATATTTGGAAATGTGTACTCAGATGGAATAAATGTCAAATAGGAAAACGGGGAGATAATTTTATGGGCTTTTTACAAAACTTATGTCAAAGTAAAATGTTCAAAATGTTAAAAACATGACTTTCATACAAATATAGAAAGTTTATTTAACACATTAGTGAGAGATTCAGTACGACATTAAAGCTGTTTCAAAGTAGAATTTAAGAATTTATTTAGTCAGGAAAGGCATGCTGAAATGGCTTTGCTAAGTGTATTTATTTACTGAGGCTAACATAACAAAGTACCACAGACCAGGGGCTTAAACAACAGAAATTTATTTTCCCATGATTCTGAGGCTAAAAGTCAGGGACCAAGGTGCTGGCAGGTTGGTTTTTCCCAAGGCCCCTCTGGTTGGCTTGTGGCCAGCCATCTCTTCTTTGTGTCTTCACTGGACCTTCCCTCTTTGTGTGTCTGTGTCCTGATCTCTTGATCTCTTGTTACAAGGACACCAGTCAGATTGGATTAGGGCCCATCCTCATGGCCTCGTTTTAGTTTAATTTCCTCTTCAAAAATCTTGTCTTCAAATACATTGTACGGAATTGGGGGTTAAGACATCAACATATGAATTTGGGGGGACACAGCTCACCCTATAACACTTTGCGTTAGAGACAAAACTAGTTAATGTCCTAACAGGCAAGAAAATGATAATTTTGGGTGTAACTTTGTTTACCAGACAGATCTTTGCAAACCTACTAGGCAAAAATCTACAATTACGAATCTAGGCCAAATCAGTAGTAATTAGTAACTCAGGCAAAGGTACATTCCCCAGAGAATCAAATAATCCTTGAGTGGGCCTGTTCAACAATGTCCCTAAATGACAGTGAAAGGAAATGCAGTTACCCTTTTATTGTAATCCCAATTTTGCATAGTTTTTTTTTTTTTTACGTGTGTAACAAATATAACAAAACGTAAAAACAGGTAAGTGAAAATACAAGAGGTTAGGGAATTAAATGATATACAGTGTATATTGGAGAAATGGTGAGTCTTGAAATTCATGCAATAGAATTTTTTCAAGATTAGGTTATTTGTAAAAATTCATTCAGTAACACTGAAATTATTTTATTGCCTCTTTCCTTTTTTAAAATGTTTTTTTAATGTTTATTTATTTATTGAGAGAGAGAGAGAGAGAGAGAGAGAGAGCATGAACAGGGGAGGGACAGAGAAAGAGGGAGAGAGAGAATTCTAAGCAGGCTCTGTGCTGTCAGCGCAGAGCCCAAGGCGGGGCTCAATCCCACAAACTGTGAGATCATGACCTGAGCCAAAATCAAGAGTCTTGGACACTTAACCAACTGAGCCACCCAGGTGCCTTGCCTATTCCAATTTATATATAAATTTAAAAGTCATGATAAAATTCAGAAGATTAGTAAGTATTCATTCATTATTTTATTCACAGTTTCAAATTAAACATTGTACTGCGGAAAAAATGGATTTGAGCAACTAACATTACTTTTTTCCATATCTGCTTAAATTTATAAGAGCTATATTCACGTGAACAATTAATGTGTCTATTAGAAATGATTCTGGCATAAATGACAATAGAGCCAACTGAACCTCGACTCTGTAATACTTTCTTAGCTATCAACACTATGCTGGTTTAAATTGACCCCTGTGTTACCTTAACGTTTGACAGACACTCCCAGCACCCAGTCACATCCGGGTTCCCCAACCAACATCAAATAACTGAGTCACTCAGGCGCCTCCCCCCAAATTACAACTTTTACCAAAGAAAGGGCTTTTATGAACCAATAAGAAAAAAACCAAGCACCTTAATAAAAAATCAGGTAAATAACATGATTAATCGATTCACAATAGAAATTCAAAAGCCATGTAACATGAAACACAAGTCTCCTAATAATCAAAGAAATAAAATTTAAAATGGAAATGAGAAAAAAAAAATCATGGATTAGATTAGCAACAGGTTTTTCTTTTTCCATTGGCTTAAAAAACAAACCACAAACACCTAATGTTGAGGATATGAAGAAAGGGGCAGGCTTTCTCAAACATTGGGTATGGCAGGAAAAATAGGAGCAACTTTTCTATGGAGCAATTTGAAAGCATTTATTAAAAATGCAAACATGCCTGTTGTTTACCTCAACAATTCCATGTCTAGGAAAATATATTAAGAATCACCCATTTGTATAGAGGACTCTAGAATTTTATGCATTACTCTGTTGTTTAAAATGAGGGGATTGAGGGATACCTGGGTGGCTTAGTCGGTTAAGCCTTAAACCCTGGATCTCAGCTCAGGGCTTGATCTCAGGGTCATGAGTTCAAGCCCCACATTGGGCTCCACACTGGGCTCTGCACTGGTTGTGGAACTTACTTAAAAAAAAAAAAATAATAAATAAATAAATAAATAAATAAATAAATAAATAAAATGAGGGAACTGGATAAAATGTCCTGTTTGATAACAAAAATATATTGCTATAATAATAATAATAATAATAATAATATATTGTCTTTATAATAATAATAAAATATGTTCCTTCTTATAACAATAAGAAAGCTATTACTATTGACAAGAAAAATAGAGTATGTGAGCAAGGTTTTCCAAAAACAGAGTATTGTTCATTTATATACCATATACCATTTATATATACCATAGAGAGAAGCATTTATATACCATAAAGAGAAGCAACAATGCTTCAGTTATTTGAGGGGCACCTGGGTGGCTCAGTCGGTTGAGATTCCGACTTCAGCTCAGGTTATGGTCTTGTGGTTTGTGAGTTTGAGCCCCGCCTGGAGCCTGCTTCAGATTCTGTGTCTCCCTCTCGCTCTGCCCCTCCCCCATTCACTCTCTGTCTCTCTCAAAAATAAATAAACATTAAAAAAAATTTTAAGCTGTAATTTGTATTACAATTTGTATGTTAACCATTTAAGTAGGATATTTTGTAAATATTTCCCCCTTCTTTTTTTGTTTTATTAATTAACTAGTTTATTGTTTGGGTGAATTTTTGCCATGTACAAGTCTGCATGTTTTGTAGTCAATCTTTTAAAGTATAATTTCTGATTCTAGGTTCAAGATAAAGTAACATATGTAATTTGCAACTGATATTTAAAACAATAAGTTCTTAGAAGGTAGGAACTGATGCTATATATTCTGTATGGTGTGGAGGCTGGGTATTTTTAAACAGCAACAAATTTAGGTATGCAAGGAAAATTCAACTACGTAATATAAACAATGGCATGCTGAGAAAAAAAATGACCTTACCAGAAAAACAAAAGTTTGAATAATTTCTGGGAATGTATTTAAAGAGAGAAGTAAAAAGTCTACACACAATGCAATAGCTAATGGGAGCAACAGTTAGTTACATTCTGGGTTTTTTTGCAAGTGTAATTGATCTTTAAAAAGTTGAAGTCCCTGGAAAAAGAAATGA
Source organism: Panthera uncia (assembly GCF_023721935.1). Classification (NCBI taxonomy): domain Eukaryota; kingdom Metazoa; phylum Chordata; class Mammalia; order Carnivora; family Felidae; genus Panthera; species Panthera uncia. The sequence goes on along the minus strand of NW_026057578.1, from coordinate 57,414,624 downwards.
AAGGCTCTGGAAAGTAGGATAATTTTGTTTAAAAATGCATGAAGCTCTTTGATAATACAGCATGGTTGGGGAAATGCCAGAAATGGAGATCCAGCCACAAGAACAAAGCTAAAGTATTTTATGTCATGAAATGAAATAAAAATTTTAAAAGGATAATTTCAGCAACTTTACGGCTATTTTCCAGGAGATCACTTACAACCACAGATCTGCAGCTGTGACCCGAAATTATCTGGGTTCCCCCAGCATGGGATGAGAAAACAAAGGAGAGCTCTGAGTTCATACAAATCCAAGTCTATAGCCAAGAATAATTTAAGAACTCTAGCGATAAAAGATTAGCAATTGGCATTTAAAAGAGTGTGAAATGGAGTGTGTTTGCAAGTTTTTAAAAAAAAAAAAAAAGGAAATAAACGGAACTGAAAGGATGAAATATATTGTTACTGTTGTTGCCATATTCCCCAACAGCTACATGAAAATTCTGCAGGCACCCCCAGTGTCAGGTTCAAATGCAGACCTCAAGCCTTCTAAGTCTACCCCTGAGGTCTTGGTTAGTCTACTCTCACCTGTCCTGATAGCCAAGCTAGAAAGCTTTGAGTTATCTGGGGTTCTTCTCTTCTCTCTCTGCCTTAGACCCAAATGATGGACAGGTGACATTTGTTCTGATGAGCTTTCCCAACCCCTGGTGAAAATTACTTGGTCTTCTGCTGTACTTCTAAAAGGAAGGTGCTTTTTCTGAGATTGAGTTTATCACAGCTGCTTTGTATTTATAGTCCGTATACATCCCTGGCACATAACAGATGCTCACATGGTTTCCTGCGTTGGAAATATATCCAGGAAGGCTAGTCACCTATGTGATGTATTTTCTCTGGCGGAAATCAGTCTGACTGCTGTTTCAGCGTTGCTGCTCCTTAATCCTTGCATATTCCATTGCTATAATTTTTTTTTAATTTTTTTTTTACGTTTTTATTCATTTTTGAGACAGAGAGAGACAGAGCATGAATGGGGGAGGGTCAGAGAGAGGGAGACACAGAATCTGAAACAGGCTCTGGGCTCTGAGCTGTCAGCACAGGGGCCCGATGCGGGGCTCGAACTCACCGACCGCGAGATCGTGACCTGAGCCGAAGTCGGCGCTCAGCCGACTGAGCCACCCAGGCGCCCCTCCATTGCTATAATTTTTATGATTTTTCTTCTCTGGCCTTGGATCCATGGGGTTTTTTGCAGCTGTTAGTAGCTGCCTACAAAATTCTAGACTGTATCCCGAGGCTTGAATTAGTTTCTGTAAATTAATAGGCCACTGTGATCACTTTTTATTACTAAACCAAAGAGCCACCTATGATGCAAGGCATTTTGTAACCTTTGGGGAAAATATTTCTGAAAGCCATTCTCATGCATCTGTGAGTGGCGAAATGAGGATGTCTGTTGCTTTTTTAAAAAGAGAATTCTTCTTTTTAGTCTATTTACAGAAGAAGCTTTCACATTATTTTATGAAGTGCACTTTAAACCCTCCTGTGCTACAGATACTGAAATAATGTTCCTGGAGAGAGGTTTGAAAAGAAGCTGCTGGAGCTGGGAGGCTAAGCTGTCTGTCACCTCTGAAGAAAACGTGTCTAATTCAATTATCAGAGTCAAACAGTCAGCTCCTGGTCAGGTGGATGGTAAATTGACCTCACCTGAAACTGGATAGACAGGTAATCATGAGAGATACACAGCCCAGCGCAAGTAATTCCTGATGGCAGGGACTTAATCCCAGTCACCATTTTATTCCCGAATAGTACCCATAAAAGACCTTTGAAGCAATTTACTGTTTTTGAGATATGGCACAAAACCCCCTCCAAATGGAGGCTTTTCTCTGTTCCTTTCCTCGGGGATGGACATGAGGGCCAGCAGGCGGCACAGGGGTTTGGGCACAGACCAAATATTTGGGTTAAGTAGCATGAACAAGAATAGGTTTTCACCACCCCACAACTAGAAAAGATGCTCCAGATCTCAGAGGCATTAAGAGGCACAGAGCCTGGCAGATGGAGGAAGAATGTAAGGGAGCTCCAAAGAAGTATGGAGACACTGCCAAGACCCAAGGGTGGCCAGGGTGTTGGCTCACAGAGGTCCATGTTCTGCATCCCCTCCTGTCCCACCCTGCCGACCACACGGCAGGAGTCTGTCTGCTCAGTGCCCTTGAGGCTTAGTTGGCTGCAGTGCAGTGTTCCCCACGTGGACAGCTCTCCTATTTCTGGCCCTTCCATTGGGACTCCAAATACCTGTAAGCCCAAAGGATGGAAGCTGAGCTTTGAAAATGAAGGTGACCCCATCCTGCACTGTTAGCTCATTGGGAGAAGAGCCTGAAGGGAGCCAGCCCAAGCCTGCACCTGAGATTGGATGGTGGTAATTACTTTCTGCTGAACAAACATTGGAAGGAAGCCCAATAGCAAAGGTGTGAAGGGATGAAAAAAGTCAGCCGGCCAGTCAGGCTACAGATATTTAAGAGTACCCACTATCTCCTTGGTATTCCCTCAGGTGCTGGGAACAGGGCAGTGAAATTCCTCCACTTGAGGAGAATAAAGACAGGAAGAGAGGAAGGTGGGCATGTAGACAGGGCCAAGGATGAGTTTATAAAGAATTAATAATGTGGTCTATCCTTATAATGAAATAATACTCAGTGTTTAGGAGGAACAAAGTTCTGACACATGCTACAATGCAAATGATCCTCAAAAACATTACACTAAGTGAGAGAGTCCGGACACAAAAAGCCACATATTGTGTGATTCCTTTTATATGATATATCCAGAAGAGATGACTCTCTAGGGAGCAGAATGTCAATTAGTGGTTATAGGAGCGAGGGGGAGGGCACATGGGGAGTGACTGCTTAATGTGGAAGGGGTTTGACTTCAGAGTGTTGAAAGACCTGCTTTTTTTTCCCACCCAGCTTCTAGACTTTGTGACACAGAATGGGAGGAAAGGCACAGATGGTAGGACTGGAGAGGTGGGTGGAAATGGAGATGGACTCAGGCGTGCTCTGGGCTCCCCTTTGTGGGGGACAATCTGAGCAGTGGCAGAGGCACCAGAAACCCGTGACAAAAGCTAAGTAAATGGAAATCTATGTAGTCTAGAGGCTGTGGAGGGCAGAGGAACACAGGAACAAATTGCAGAGCTGGCTGTTGAGGATGTTGCATGGTCGTATGGTGGGAAGCCCTGAGCAGTTTTAGCATGTGAGAGAATTGGAGAGGAGAGGAGAGGATATTTTAGGAGGTGTTACGCAGGTCACTGGTTCTCAAATTGTGTTCTGGGGATTGCTGAGTGATCTGTAGTCACTTTCAAGGCAACTGCACATTTAAAAGTATTTTCACAAGAATATTAAGCTGCTATTGGCCTTTCCACTCTCATTCCCTTATGTGCACAGTGAAGTTCACTGGAAGCTACAGGACGTGTGGTATTGCAAGTGGCTAAATACAGAAGCAGCTATGAGAATTTAGTTGTCTTCTATTAAGCCAGACACTAAAGAGATTTGCGAAAATGTAAAACAATTCTACACTTTCCATTAAAGTTTTCAAAATATAGCCTCTTTTTCATAAAAACATATTATTTATCTTAATGGATGTATCATTGTTATCGAAGTGACTGGATAAATATATATTTTTAAATTTTCAGTTATAATTGTAGCAGGGTAAATACCAATAGTTAGAATGCACATATACAAAAGCCCCTTGGGTTCCTTGATAATTTTGACGAGTGAGACCAAAAAGTTTGAGAACTGCTGGTATACATTATAAAACTGGATCTCGTTTCATGATTTTGGCATGATCTATGTAAAACCTGGGCCATGTGGGCTCTTAATTCTTTGGGCGCAATCATAGGAACTTTAAAAAAAAAAAGTAAAATTGCTGGTCAGCTAAACTACTCTAAAAACACTCTAAAGATTTAAGTACTTTTGAATTTTGTTTTCAAATTGAGTAGAATATCATTTCCTAACCTGAATATTTTATCATCCTGTTTTCTCCTTGACATTACATACTGCCTGTTCTCTGAAACCTGGAATCTTAATCCTTATTCCAACTTTCTTCACACAGAAATATTCAAAAAAAGAGAAATTCCAGCTGGGAATGAGGCAGCTCTAAGTTGTTGTGGCTGTCTGGCCTTGAATGCAACACAAGGCAGTGAAATCATTCATCCTTTCTAATGACCCTGGGTAAATTTTTATTTGTTTCATGGGAAGAAAGCCAAATTTCATGACTAGAAATACTATCAAAATTAAAATCCCTCTATTATCAAAAGCCCAAGAGATTTTCTGTAGAGGTCTTATATCCAATAAAGCAAAATTCTCTTGATCCAGTGAGTTGACAAATCCCTCAGAATATATTTTAACAGTCCTTAACTCATTGATCCATGATCATTATAATCTCAATAGAGACTGGAAATTGATATAATATGCCCCAAATAATTTGTAAACTGGAAATATTAATGGATATCATCTGGTTAATTGTATGTCTGAGCTCTCTAGAGAAATAGAACCAATAGAAATACATATAATGTATATATACAGATATATATATGTATATATATGTATATGTTATAGTCCTATAAACAATAGGTCTATACATACATCATATAACATATATACACATATTGTATCTGTAGTCAGCAGGCTGAAGACTCAGGAGAGCTGATGGTATAGTTCCATTCTGAGTCTGAAGGCCTGAGAACCAAGATGGTATAAGCTCTAATCTCATTCTGATTCTAAATCCAAAGGCAGGAAAAGATGGATGTCTTGGCTCAAAAGACAATTAGGCAGAGAGGGTGAATCCCTCTTCTCAGACTTTTCTGTTTTATTCAGGCCTCTAATGGATCAGATGAGACCCACCCACACTGGGAAGGGTGATTGGCTTCACTCAGTCTATGCATGCACATGTTAATCTCATCCAGAAACATCCTCATAGATACATCCAGAATAATGTTTTACCAAATATCTAGGCACTCCGTGGCCCAACCAAGTTGACATGAAAAATTAATCATCACAGTAATTTTCTAACTTTTTTTAAACCATGGGGACCTTATGTCATTGGGATGGAGGTATTGAATCCTCTGTCCCCATTCCCTGTGGGTATTCTGAAGATCCACAAGCCCAGTGTGGAATCCCTGTTTATGAGGATCATAGTGAACACCTACTTGGCATATCCAACTTGGAAACCATACTAAAGGAGCTACCAGGACATTCAGAATTGATTCATTTCAGTCTAAGACTCAAAGCAGAGAAATTTACATGAAGCTGCCTCAGTCATTTCAAAATTTGGGAGGAGATGTGGCCCGAATATGCAGGGGACTCATTCTGAGTTAGAAGAAAGTTGATATACATGAGGAGAGCCCATTATTTACCAGGGACCATAAATTTATGTATATTTCCTAAGGTTGTTCTTGTCACCACCCATCTGAAGGACCATTTGAAGGTTCCTAATGGCCAGAGTGACTTTGCCATGTGGATCAGCTGTGAAAATATCCTTCCAAGGTGTCCTGACAGACACAGAGCCATGGTAAATATCTCCTCCATAAATATCTATCACTGAGTTTTCACCAAAGCTGCAGAAGGAATGAAGTAATAATGCTTTTCTGTCTACACATGCTTGTGTCCCAGAAGCAGTCTTAAACATAAGCACTGTGCTGGTAGAGGGTTGTTAGCTAGAGGGAGAAGGAACTTTTAACAGAAGGATGATATGCAAGGGAAGGCAGTTCAGCATCATGCCAAAGGTAGGCATGTGGGGGTGTGGGGGTTGGGCAACAGAGAGGACAGCCAATCGAGGTATTGGCATACTCACACAGGCAACAGCTGGGGAAGGAAATCCAAGAGGATAAGGCTAAAAATAGAGGGATACTGAGTGGGGAAGGAGGCTAAGGTACAAATTAATTGAAGGCATCCTCACTGAGCTGGTTGGAAAGTCTTAAGAAGGTGTCAGATCAGTGGAGACCTTAAGGGGCGATGAACGTAATACACAGTTGAATGTTCAGGATGATGAGAAAGCAAAGGAATAGAGAGGCTTCAGGGGGACCACTATGTGTCTAGGTTTTGAGGGACACAGGGTGCTGATATCTGACTACCACCTGACAAGAGGCTAGGGGTGAGACTTCCCAGGTCTGGGCTGGATCTGGACCCACTGGATCACCTCAAAATGGATCCCACTCAAGAGGACTGTCTGGAGGATATGCAAGCCTCAGATGTCCAGAGGGACAGAGTTGATAGAAGACGGAGGTAGAAGAGAAGTTGGTGTTGCACAATTTACAAGCTTCTTTTGTCCACTTCACTTGTCTTGGAGCCAGTCAGCACTCAGGAGATCATCTACATGGTGCCCCTAATTTATAGCCAAACCCACTGGTATTAGATGTTTTTCCATGGTGAGGAAGTCAAGATTGATAGGAACACTGGAACCTGTAGTACTTGTGAAGTTCATTTAACTCAATCCCCACCCTGCCTAATCTGCCCATCATACTTCCTCTTGGGCATAGTGTCCTTGACTTGCTCTTTTAATCTTAAACAATTGGGACATGCTCTTGGCAAACTTGTGAGGTCACTGAGGCAGAACCCTGGTGTTCCTTTTCTACATCCCTCTGGTGTCCTCTCCTCATTCCCCATTCCATCTCCCACAAGTATAATCTTGGGACTCATTGGGTGACAAGAAATCCCCTCCCCACTTGCACCCATGGAAACTTGCCTCTCATGATGGTGCTTTCCCCTCAGGTTCAAATTCTGGCTCTGCCATTTACTAGCTGTATGACAGACAGCAAGTCATTCTGTGGTCTAGGTCTTTCATGTGGAAAACAGTGACAGAAAAGTACCAAACCAGAGAGTCACCGTATGTTTACTGGAACATACTGGCACAGTTGTCACTGGAACATATAGCACTTAACTCATACCACAGGGTTTCCCAAATTAAGAGCCAGGGATATATATCCTTAGGTGTTACCAGGCTCACGGATTTGAGAAATGCTGCTATTTACTTGAATGGATGATACCCTCAATGCACAGACAAGTTGCAAACCACAAATATCCTTTGAGTATGAATTGTGACATAAATACCAATAAATGTGGCCATGGTATCTCTAAATACAAATGTTGTCACAGCCATGTGCTGTGTGAGCGGTGGCTAGCCTGCCCTGGGTCCCCTAGCACTCTGGTGTTTGGTCTGTGTCCCTTAAGCAACTGTGGGATAGATGACCCTCCCATGACCAGTGTGACTGATGATTTAATTAAAAGGAAACATGGTGAGGGAGTGTGCTCAGAACTGGAACCTAAAGTGCAAGATCTTCAAGGTCTTTCTTTCCAGCTCTAAAATTCCAAAATAGCACATCCTTCAAAATGTATGAATCATATTACAGCACAGAGGCATATGATATTGTTATGGACTGAATGTTTGTGTCCCTTCAAAATTTGTGTATTGAAGCCCTTACCCCCATTGTGATGGTATTTGGAGGTTTGGATAAGGCCATGAGGGTGGGGCCCCATGATGGGATTAGTGTCCTTATAAAAAGAGGAAGAGAGACCAGAGCCCTCTCTGTCCCCAGGAGGACACAGCAAGATGAGGGATGTCTGCAAGGCAGGAAGAAAACTCTCACAAGAAGTAGATCCACTGGCACCTTGATCTTGGACTTCGCAGCCTCCAGAACTCTGGGAAAAAAATGTCAGTTTTTTAAGCCACCCAGTCAATGGTATTTTGTCGTAGCGGCCTGAGCAGACTAAGACAGATGGCAACCTAAGCAGCCCTATTTGGTATAAGTATTAAATCAATTTAATAAATCAATTAAATAAATATTAAATCAATGAGGTATTCATCTTGGACAACACTTTGCATTCTTTTGCTAGTGATTATTGATGAAAACTGGTTACCTTACTAAGAATTTTACCAGAAAACTTACAGTAGAATTGGCAGAACTCTGCCCAGCACACCTGCAGCCAGAATTTAATAAGGGGCAGGACTGGGAGTCAAGGGGCCTGAGGTTGGATTACTGTTCTACTGCTACAAAGCTGCTTGGTCTAGAAGGTTCTTCCTCTTTTGGGGTTCCAAGTCCTCAGTGGCTTACCAAGAGCAGAGCAAAGGGAGCAGCCACCTCAGATGCAGACTGTAAGGGGAAGCACCATCTGTAAAGAATTCTAAAATAATAATAAAACCAACTAAAAGTCAGTCTGCTTTATAGAATCACTGTGCTCTAGCATTTCTAAAGTCATTGATAAAGAAGTCCTCACTCGAAAAATATTTTTTGGTTTAAGTTCTTATTTTTAAATTTTTTTTTAATGTTTATTTATTTTTGAGAGAGAGAGTGAGAGACACAGTGTGAGTGGGGGAGGGGCAGAGAGAGAGAGAGACACAGAATCTGAAGCAGGCTCCAGACTCTGAGCTGTCACCACAGAGCCTGATGCGGGGCTCGAACTCACAAACTGTGAGATCATGACCTGAGCCAAAGCCGGACACCTAACCAACTGAGCCACCCAGGCACCCCTTAAGTTCTAAATAATTGGTGCAGTTACCATAGATTTTTAATAATACTTATGTAAACTTTAGAATATGTGTATTACTAATCCATTATGTTAGTTTTTCTATGGCTGCATAAGAAATTGCCACAAACTTACTGGTTTAAAACAGCATTCACTTCTCGGCATATGTCCAAAGGAAATGAAATCAATATCCGGAAGACACATTTGCACTCCTGTGTTCACTGAAGCACTATTCACAATAGCCAAGATAGGGAACAACCTAAGATTTTTTGATGGATGAATGGATAGAGAAAATGTGAGACAGACAGACACACACACACACACACACACACACACACACACACACACTCTCTCTCTCTCTCCAGAATATTATTCAGCCATTGAAAAGAAGGAAATCTTGCCATCTATGACAAAATGGATGATCCATGGGCATTATCAACAGCATGGACATTATGCTAAGTGAAAGAAGCCATACACAAAAAGACAAATAGTGCATGAACTCACATAAACATAGAATCTAAACTAGTCAAACTCAGAAGCACAGAGTAGAATGGTGGTTGCCAGGGGTTGGAGGATGGAAGAAATGGGGAGATGTTGGTCAAAGGGTACAGAGTTTCAGTTACTCAGAATGAGTAAGTTCTGGAGATCTAATGTCACAGCACTGTGACTACAGTTAAAAATATTGTACTGCAGATTTGAATTTGGCCAAGTGGGTACATCTTAAGTGTTCTCATCACACACAAAAAAGTAACTATGTGAGGTAATGGATGTGTTAATTAGCTTGTGGTGATCATATGACAGTGTATACAAGTATCAAAACATCAAGGGGCTCCTGGATGGCTCAATCAATTAAGCATCTGACTCTGGGTTTCAGTTCAGGTCATGATCCCAAGGTAATGGGATCAAGCCCTGAACTGGGCTGCGCACTGAACATGGAGTCTGCTTAAGATCCTCTCTCTCTCCTTCCCTCTGCCCCTATCCCCTGCTTGTGTGCTCTCTCTCTCTAAAAAACAAAACAAAACAAAACAAAACAAACAAAAATTAAGTTGTCTCAACATCTTAAATATATACAATTTTACTGGTCAATTAAATCTCAATAAAGCTAAAAAACAAACAAAAAACCCAGTCCCCACTTATGAATTCACAGCTGTGTAGGAGTGGCACAGTGTGGCTGAGCTGCTATTCTGTTCCAGGTCCTGGAATGGAAGTCAAGCTGTCAGCCAGTCTGAGTCTTTGGCTCCTAAGGCCACTCACATTCCTTGCCATGTGGCCCCCTCCATCCTCAAGCCCACAACGATGCATCCAAAATTTCTCCTGCTTCACATCTCAGATTCCTTATGTCTCTGACTCCCACAACCAGATTTAAAGGGCTCATGTGATTAGGCCAAGCCACCTGGATAATCTCCCTAAAAGATCAACTGAGGTGAGACCTTAACTACCTCTGTAAAGTCCCTCAACGCAGGGCCTAGATTCGTGTTTAACTGAATAACAGGAGAAAATGCCTGGTCCCCAGGGGTTGCAGTTTGGGGGCCATCTTAGAATGCTGCCCACTGCAGTCCTTACTAAACTTTATGTTCCATGGAAACATTATTTCAGAGAACTTCCAATTATACAATTGGCCGTGGATTAGCCTGGGCTTAGCTACACCCATTCCTTTTGAGAGCAAACCGGCCTGTGTTCCCTTTGAGTGAGTTCACTTCAAGTTCATGTCTAATCCTCTGTAGAACTACATATTCCCGCATTTAAACAGTAGATTTGAAATAAACAATGATAGCAGAATGATTGCAAAGATGAAGAAACAGAATGTGAGTTATTTCTAGTCTCACTTTCTATATGATGACTTGGAGTTTTCATTTTTAAAATTTAAAACTTTGAAACTATGCCAACTGCAAAACATAATATTTTTGTTATGTGCAAATTTACCATACACAAAATGCATGATTAAATTTGAGTAATATTTGAAAATGTATTTAAAATTCAAATTTATTTTTTTACCTTACATTTATCAGTTGTTATGGCATTGTACTATCATCCATTACCATGATGAACCAATTTTTAAGTATACATCTTTCTCCTCTATATTAAAAAAAGTTATTGTAATTAAAAAACACTAATCCATTGTTTCCTTCCTTTGTTGTACCAAAAATGTACTTCCTTTTTTGTGCTGGATATTTATGTTTTACTGTCATGATTATATATAGAAAGCTTAATCAAAAGAAAATTTTACTGCATTTTTTAATGGCCATTATTATGACTTATTCCATTTCCTGATTATTACTGAAACACAGTTTGTTGCAAAAGAAGGAGAGTGATTAAAAACTGATCAAATACACTGTGTACCCACTGCAGGTGCTTGGGCAAGCTTCAGATAACATTAGCAGAGAATACCATTTCGGGCTCTCTCCCACATTTGGGAGACTGGTAAGTGCTGTGTATATATTATCTCATGTAATCTTCACAAAATCTTCATTTTACAGATAGGAAGCAGCCCCGGAGAGTTGGCTCACTTGTGAATATAGAAGCGGAGACTCGAACCCAGGACAAGTCCACTTGCCATGTCATGAACTGGCAACTTGTAGAAAAGCCTTAACATGCTGTTGTTGTTGTTTTTTTTTTTCTTTTTTTCCTATGAGTTCTGCCTCAGAGTGGGCAGTCCCATGATTTCATGACATGACTTCTCTGTGGAAGCAAAGAGAGTGGGCCAACCCCCCTCCACTATTGGCAGTTTTGTGCCTGAGCATGGCTGACCCACCTGATGCTGAGTTGAATCAGCTACCCTTCTTCTGGCCCCATCACTACTTCTGAAGCTCTGGGATAGTAAAGGAGGCAAGGCTTGTTTTGGATATTTTTTAACCTGTTAGCCTGTGTGTTTGTTCTTTCATAGCAGTGACTGCGTGTGGTGGATGGGTGTAACCCCAGCACCTCCCAGGGTCCTTGGCACATAGTATGAGTTCAAGAAATGTTTGTGGAGCTTACTTGGCTGGCTGAATGCAAGCTACTGGTTAAGAAGGTATTTGGAAACTCTCTGGGAATTGTGTTTAATACTGAGACTCTGATCTCACATGAATGATGATCAATTCCTTCCTCTGGCAGGAAGTAGTGGTCCAGTTTCCTCAGCCAGAAATTTCCCCCTGCGACTGTGGTGGATTAAAACGGAAGGAGCAAGCAGAGCTGTGGAACAGGCAGGACGGCCAAGGTCAGCATGGCTGTCAAACAGGTCCAATCACATTGTCAATAAAAGGAGAGTCTGGTAGTCACTAAAGTCATGTGCAGATACTCCAGTTGTCTCCTGCTGGTGCATGGTAGGATTGTACTTCTCTGTACCTACTGAAATTAGGCATGGCCGTGTGACTTGCTTTGGCCAATGAAATATGAGCAGAAGCTTTGGGAGCTTGTAATTCACCATGTTGCCTTTTTCACAGCACAGTGATCATGGAATTTTGTGTGGAGAAGGAACCTCTATAAACCTGGGTCCCTAAATGATTATAGTGAGCAGAAATATTCCACCAACCCATAGCAGACAAATAGCATGAGCAGAAAATAAACTCTTATTGTTATTAAGTCACTAAGATTTTTAGAGTGATAGTTACTATACCAAGCACCTCGCCTCTCCTGACTAACACAGAGGATCTGAGGCAGGTATGGGGAGGCTGAGGAGCACATCAAGGGCCTAAAGAGATATGGAAAAGAGAAATAGGAAACGTGGGTCAAGAGGTCAAGTGGCAAGGGGGTCTGGGTAGACACTGAAACTGGAACCCTTGTATGTGGTTGGGCTTTACACATTCTGCAGCAGGCCAGCTCTCTCTGAAGGTCCCAGGGGTAGAGAAGGTGAGCACAGGCCATGCAGTGACACCATCCAGGAGATATGCTAATGATGATTTTGTGGCAAATGCTGACTGTCAGTCAGTGCTGACTGGGGAAGTAGTGGCAGGAAAAGGGTCAGGAAGAATGTGTGTCATGCAATTTGCAGTTTGATCCCGGAAAGTTCTAACTCTCCTCAAAAATGAGTGACTTGGGATATCCACAAAGGAGGCATAACTCAGACTTCCTGTGTGGGAAGCAGTGCTTAGCTGTTGGTGAGTTATCATTTTATCACACGTGTCTAGCAGCTAATGCATTTACTCTGGGGCCACTCCTAGAACAGAGAATTTCTTGTGGAACATTGGTCATTCTGCAAATATTTGAGATTGTAGGCACGGAGCCTACCACAGTGAGTAGACAGGCTTCATGAGTATTATGGTCTGTATAGAGCCAAATAATTAATAGCAATTTACAACATAGATTGTTAAGTACTCTCAGAGCTAAGTGCAGTTTATCCAGAAGAAAATCACATAAACTAGTCTGGGAGGTCTACAAAGAACGAGATTGCTAGTTACTGCATTGGGAGTTAAGTATCTGCTGCTATGTAGCAAATGTCTTCCAATCTTAGACAACAATGCATATTTTCAAGGGCCAGCAAGATCAGGGAAATATTATGTTGCCTGAGGATTTGAATGCAATATAAAAAGTTCTGAAAAGTCAAAGGTCTTGGAATAGAACATTCATGAAGTGAAGGCTTATGATTCATACTCTCGGGTTCACTTCGTGGTCAAACCAAAGGAAAAAAAAATCTGGGGAGTTTGAAAGAAGCCAGGTATCTGGAATTAATTAACTAGTTCCTTTTTTTCTTTCTTTCTTTTTTTTTTTTATAATTTATGAGTACTACCAGAAACTCAGGGGACCTGAGACCATCAGAAAATTAAAATATCACAATGACAACAGGGTTAGGTGCCCATTTCCAGTTAACCCTTCATGTACTAGAGCATCCTCTACCATATTTATTCCTATCCTGTTCCCTTCCACTGGACCTTTTCATCCTTTAAGTCCTGGGTTAAAATCTATCTCCCATAATTATACAAAACAAACTCTAATAAACAGCAGTTCCCTGTCAAGAATGGGAGCATGTGGGTAATGAGAAGATGGTTCACTTTTGGTTTTGTTTTGTTTTGTTTTCAATTTTTAGAAGCATGTATTATTTTATTTAGGTGAAATAAAAAACAAACCTGAGAAAAAGAGTTCCACCTCCTCCATGGAAGGTTCTCTGATTCTTCTATTGCAGAGTGACCTCATGCTCTTTAAGTCTCATTGTCTTCTACCTTAACTAATTTTCACAGCTAAGTCTTTTCCCTTCCTTTAGACTCTCCGTTACAGTCTCAACTAGAGCCATCTGTAGAATGAGGATGGTATTGTTCATATACTGGGACCTCAACTAATATTTGGTGAACGAATAGACACCTCTAATGTTGGCACCTTACTTTATGGGAATCATAAAGTGCACACATGGTTTGCATGCGTGTGCACACTAGAAATTCACTTCTTTAACTGAGTCCCCAACTTTGTATAGTTTAGTAGATATAACAACTGTTTTTTATTCCCTTCTGGTTTCCACACACCCCCATCAGGAAGAGGCCAGCCAGTCCATCATCTCCCCAAGAAATGTGAAATAATGGTATATAGTAGCTGATGGGAGTTGGGGAAACCTACAGCTCTTCCTTCTGTGAGGAAGCAGGACTCTGAGCCAGAATTCTTCCTGAAAGCCCTGCCCACCCCGTTTGTGTGTGCCTGGGAAAATGGCCTCCTTTCCGCACCACTGTGCATTTTTCCCTTGTGGGTCCACTAGATGGCCTTCCACGAACACAGTGACTTTGAGGAGGCCCATGTTGCAAGAGGAAATGCTTCCTTGCTTATTTGTTCATTTGTTTGCTTTTTCTTCCACCGTTTGTCCCCATTAAGTCCCCTGAAGTATCACTGATATTAACAATACCTTGTGGATTTGTGAATGAGGAAAGTGCTATGGCAGAGCTGAAACTATGGGTCATCAAGCAGAGATTTCTGATTGTTGGCAAATGATAACTGATTTTCAGAGTGTTAGCATTTTGTTCACCACACATATAGAACTCTCACAGAAAGAAATGAATAGTAAAATAAATCTAAGGGCTCATTATGTATCTATGAAACTAGTTAAAATGTATCTATAAAACTAGTTAAAAGGAGAAATGGCAAGACCTAGTATGGGCTGGCATGTGAGCGAGGAGGCTCATTTGCACATTGCTGGTATCCTGCATATATTGTGGCTTTTATGAAGGAATAGGATTTATGTAAGAGCTATAAAATAAGTCCTACGCTTTAACCAGGAAACTGTGAGGAAAAATCTAAAAGTTAGAAAAAAAAGCAAGCAGTACAAAAATGTTTTGATCATTGCTATTTGTAGTAGTGAAAAAGTTGGAAACAACTAGAGGGCTCAACAATAGGGAAAGACTCAGTATATCCGTATAATAACTGGGCATTAAAAATGGTGGAAAGTGTGACCTCTGTCTGTATCTGTGCATGTGAAGTCACGATAATGACATTTCTCTAGTTAAAGACTAATTTTCTGGTTTGGAGAGTGACACTAAGAGCAGGCTATTTTCCTCTGAGCGAGCTTTTCTACAGACAGCAGAGTGTCATCAGACGGGAGTTAAACAACAGTAAATTCAAAAGCAACCTTCCCTGGGAGGAAGTGGACAGTCCCTTGATGCAGAATATAGTGCAGACTTACAGGGAGATGATATTAGAGGAGGCCTTAGTCACCTTGGTCTGCTAGAACAAACTACCACAGACTACCACAGACTGTAGCCTCAACAAGAGACTTTTATTTCTCACAGTTGTGGAGACTTGGAAGTCCAAAAAAGGTGCTGGCAGATTCAGTTCCTGGTCAGGGCTCTCTTCCTGGCTTCCAGACAGCCATTTACCTGCTGCGTCCTCACAGAGCAGAGAGGAAGGGGCTCTGGTCTCTTCTTATAAGGGCACTAATCCCATCATGGGTTGAGGGGCATTTTCATGGCCTCATAAACCTAATTACCTTCCAAATACCCTACCTCCAAATACCACTGCAGTGGGAATTAGACTACAATATATGAGTTTTGAAGGGACACGATATTTAGTCCATGGCAGGGAACAATTCCACCAGCAGATGTTAAACATTGTATAGAAACAGCCCAGGCCGGGAAGACCCGAGAGCTGCTTCCTCTGTGGGACTAACTGGGTGTAGTTGTGGTTCTAATGGAGACAGGCTGGGCACTCAGGGGCTAGCCCACACATGTACAAATGAACTATTGCCTGCTTGGATTGCATCACTAACAATCATAGACTTTTCCTTCTGATCTAGTATTTGAACCTATATTCAAACTACCATACAATTACACGTTACACTATTTTGTGTGTAACTTAGGGCCTACAGGCTTGAACTACTTTAAGGAATAGTCTGGTGATCAAAGGGAAGAAGCCATGTGATAAGGCAGCATTTGACTGAATGCCCAGGTCCCAGAAGGGAGATTTTCCTGGCATCCTTTCCACTGCAGTAAAAAAGGCAGAGTATAAAGCAGCACTGATTACTGCAACATGAAAATGTATATTTGAGCTCTGACAAGTTAGGCATTGCAGATTAAAAAGAGTCATATAGAATATAAGATTTGTTTCCTTTCTCCTATAAGATTTTGGAGTTAAAAATAAAAATTTTTTTAAGTTGTTCAAGATTTCCTCAAATTCAGGGATAACTTTAAAGATCACCCATTAAGATTTTTGCTAAGCACCTACTATGTTCTGGCCCCTGTGCTAGATACAGGGGTTATATCACTGAACAACACAGACCACTGTCTCTAACTCTATCAAGCATAGTCTAGTGGAGAAGGCAACACTTATGCAATAAATTAATGCTATAGTGACATGCTACAAAGGAGAACCCGACTGCTATGAGGTTGAATATCAAAAGTCCTCTTTATATGGAAAGAGGCCAAATGTCCATCAATGGATGAATGGATAAAGAAGATGTGGTATACATATACAATGGAGTATTACTCGGCAATCAAAAAGAATGAAATCTTGCCATTTGCAACTACGTGGATGGAACTGGAGGGTATTATGCTAAGTGAAACTAGTCAGAGAAAGACAAAAATCATATTACTTCACTCATATGAGGACTTTAAGAGACAAAGCAGATGAACATAAGGGAAGGGAAATAAAAATAATATAAAAACAGGGAGGGGGACAAAACAGAAGAGACTCATAAATATGGAGAACAAACTGAAGGTTACAGGAGGGGCTGTGGGAGGGGGGATGGGCTAAATGGGTAAGGGGCACTAAGGAATCTACTCATGAAATCATTGTTGTACTATATGCTAACTAATTTGGATGTAAATTTAATAAAATAAAACAAGTTAAAATAAAAATTAAAAAAAGAATGTAGGAGAAATAATTATATTGCAATAAATTCTTTAAATTAAAAAAAGTCCTCTTTAAATGGGAATGTGGTGTGGGAATGGGGATTCAGAGATTTTTTTTAATGTGGTTTAAATGGAGACTTGAATGGTATAAGTTAGTTGAGTGTGATTAGCCAGTTAGAGCTGCCATAACAAAATACTTATGGACTGGGTAGCTTAAATACCAGAAATTGATTTCTCACAGTTCTGGAAGCTGGGAAGTCAGGATCAAAGTGTCAGCTGAGTCAGTTTCTGGCAAGGATCCTTTCCGGCTGGCTATCTTCTTGCTCTGTCACATGGTGGGGGGTTGGGGCAGGGAGAGCTCTCTGGAGTTTCTTTTTATATAGATACGAATTCTACTGGATTAGGGCCCCACTCTTATTACCTCATTTAACCTTACTTACCTCCATAAAGGCCTTGTCTCCAAATTCAGTCACATTAGGGGGTTGGGGCTTTAACAAATAAATTTTGGGAAGATACAAACATTCAGTCCATAACACTGAGGAGGGCGGGGGGAGAAGGAAGGATACCATGACTAAAGGGAGTAACAAGTGCAAAAGCCCAGGGGCAGGAAGTGAAGGAATAACCCTGTGGCTAGAAAGACAAAAGTGGAAGCAGGAGGGGGAGAGACTGGATTAGCCTGAGCCTTGGAAGCCAAGTGAAGGATTTTGTTCTATCCTAAAAACAGTGGAAAACCACTGGAAGTTCTGAAGCAGAGGAGTGATACTGGAGGGCAAGAATGAATGTGGGGCAAGTAGTCTGGAAGCAAGAGATGATGGAGGCCTGGACTCTGGTGGTGTTTGTGAAGATGGAGAGAAAGAGGTGGATTTGTGGTACATTTTGGAGGTAGAATCAACAGAACTTAGTAAAGGTTTGAACAGGAGAAGAGGATGTCAAACATGACTCCAGGTGTTCAACACGAACAACATCTACAGATGTTGGCCATTAATGAGGAGGGCTTTGGAAGAGAAGCAAATTTGGGAGAGAAATGGTGAATTCAGTGTGGACAGTTAATTTGGAGATATCTACATTGCCTCCAAAGATGAAATTGGACATAAGGAGCGGTCTGAGCTCAAGATACATGTTCAAGAACAACTGAATGGGATCAGCTAAGGAGAGAATGCAGAGTGAGAAAAATAGAAAGCCTAGGATTGAACCCTGAAGAACACTATTTATAGGTTGAGTAGGAGAGGGCGAGGTAGCAAAGGAAGCTGAGAAGTCAGTGAAGTAGGAGAGAAATCAGAACAGGGTGCCATGGAAATCAGTGGGAGAGAGTATTTCAAGAAGATGGTGGTCAACATTAGTGAATGCTGTTGTCAAGTCAAGGAGAGGACTGACCATGTCCTTCCTTGAAAAGGTTGTGAGATATAAAACAGTCTCGAGTGGATTGGGAAATCAGTGGAAGGTGAGAAAGTTTGGCTGTGAGGGGCAGAAGAGGTGGCCTTTAGGAATGGAGATGAAGTGGGACTGAAGGAGGGGTTCTGTGAGATGGAGGAGACCTGAGAGGGTTTCGGTGCTAATTAGAAGGATCTATTATCTGACAGGAAGAGGACCAAGATAACATTCCTGGGAAGGCCAAAGGGGATGGGTCTGGAGCCCAGGAGAAGGCAAAAAGAACACACAGGTCCCAGCTTATTAGAGAAGGGAAGGGAGTGGAGAAGATGACTAAGGGAGCAAAAGGCTGACTGAATGTTTTGCACAGGGATTGGGGACTATTGTTGACTATTAGTTACTCAGGGGGTGACCGGCCTGGGCCATGAGTTGGGAAACCCCTGATGTCAGTACCTTCAGGTTTCTCCTCTTGGACCATCTGACACCCCTGAGGAGAAGTTTCCAGCATCCTCCACAGAGGGTGAAGACCTGCTTGCCCGTGCTCTGGGAGCTGCATGAGAAAAGAGGGCTGCCCACCACAGCTGCCAGTAGGCACAACACATGTCATTTTCCCATCGTTTTCGTACACAGTGCTGTTCTCAATTGTACCCACTATTTCTAGTTCTGAGACGGCCCATGAGCTCTCTCCATAGACTAACTCTCCAGTCTCCTGACAGGGTGGGGGAGAGGCAGTTGTGGTATGGAGTGGTGGGTTACTTGCAGAAGTGCCTGCTGCAGCCATGTCCTGAGCTCTTTGAGGGTGGTGCAGTGTAAACTGTGTAGATCTCAGCTTTCTGCACTGCCAGATTTGGCTCTCATCTGCTTTCCAGCTTCCAAACCTCATTACCTCCTGTCCTGTTCACTTTCTTTATTATAGTTTAGTAGGTTTCAGGAGAGATCAAAGTCAGAGGCAGGTGTTGAGTCTGCCATATTTATCTAGAAGTCAGACCCAGATCCTATGGATTGTGAAAGAACACTTTTGCTTGTGTCGGAAAGGAAGTGGCCCCAGAGCCTTTTGTCCCCTCTGCTGCTGTATGGATACCAACACCTCAAACCAGCCTGCTCACCTGGGCACATCCAACCAAAGCAAACAAAACAGAGACCACACACAGAGGCAAACTACAGAGTCTGAGGCCCTATCAACTTGGATTTGGAACTACAGAGGCCCAGAGCCTTCAGTCTCACTGATGGCCTTTAGCAAGCCAAAGACAAAATGAGACAAACTTAGAAACATGTCTGCTTCTTCCTTATATAGTGATTCATGATCTACCCTTTAAGTCCAAAGAAATGATTTCTTTTTCTGAAGTCTACAAAGGAACTTTATAAAAATATTTGCAGAAATCCAAATAAAAGAAGAAAAGAAACTTAACCATAATCCTGTCTGCTGCACACAACACATAATTTTGTTGTTTTGTTTTTTCGGATTTTCAAACAGTTCTGGTTCACATATATTCACAATATTATGGAAAGAATCTATTTATAGGTCACCTCTTGTGGGTTTGTAAAAGTAGTTATTCCTCTAATCCTTTCAGTGCCTAAGCCAGGCTCCTTTCAGAAGGGAGAGCACTGACTGCTTCAAGTAAATAACATACAGAACAATGCAATTAATTGTCTAACAGAGGGATGGGGCACTGCCCCTGCTTCTAAGAAGCCCCTTGGTCAGGTGCTTCAGTAAACTAGGGAGGTAGACACTGCTCTGACAGTGATTTGCACATTGTAGAGAGCCCTGACTCCAAATCTTCCCTATTGGTCTGCCATGCTTCCTCCTTATTATAGCCACTTCCAGGGTTGTAAGACCTTGTGCCTCAAGAGAGTCTTGAATTTCAGAGTAAGAAAAGGCCTTACAGGCCATTTGGCCCAGCACTCCACACGCCTGAATCTCTCAGCAGCCATGACTAGTAAGTGTCTACCCTCTGCTTGCACACTCCCATGGCCTGGAAACTTGGTACTGGAAAGCTCCAATGAAGTTCAGACACATCCTTGTGACTACATAATTCATCAAGCCCTTAGCCTCCACTTTACATGTTCTTATGAATTAATTCTGATCAGGCCGGGCCAGGTTGGGCACCAGAGTGGGGATTTGGGGTCCTCGGGTAGAATGTGGGCTCCAGGCAGGGTGCCAGAGAATGAGTAAGCAGGCATGAGCACAAAGAGAAAGTCTGCCTACTAATGTCACCCCAGAAGGTCCTGCTGGCAGAGATCCCTGAACTCTATGCCTGTGCAAGTTCAATACAGTGCCTGAAATGAATTTACCTATCAGCTTCTCTGTAGCTCCTTTTGACATCCTGCTTTCTAGTTATCCATACTTGGTGATCTATCCTTACCCCCATCCCATACAGCCTCCAGATAAGGCCCTGACCCCTAGAACAGATTGTCCTATTTAGGACTTGCAACCTCCTGTGGTGGATAGTATGGGCTGTCCCCTGTCATCCATTCTAAGCCCCTTCTGGAGTGCCTCCTTATTCTGCAGCTACTGGAAAGCTAGCAACTACACTTCCCAGGTTTCCTTACAAACAGGGTTTTGGTTGTGATCTAGGCTCCACCAATGAGATATACCAAAGTATGGGACTCAGTTTGGACCTGAACTGAGAGGGAGAGGGCAGAAGGTAAGGCAGTCATTTCACCAGTGCTGGACTGCCGTGGAGGCAGTGAGATCCTTAGGAAGGCTTTCTGCAGTGCTGCACAAGTATGCTTCTGAGCCTGGGAATTGTTTCTGGAAGCTCCCGCTTGAATCAGCTACTTAACAATGATTTTTTGTAAACTGCATAATATTCGGTAACGAATCCCTTGAACTGGCCAGAGTTCTGAACTGGTTTCTGTTGTTTGCAAGAAAATTCTTTTTTCAAGTACCCTCAGACTCTGGATGGCATAATATTTAATGTGGATATTAGTATTTAAAATGAACCCATATTGATGACCTATGACATTCTAGGCATGTTATATATATTCACACACACAGACACACACACACACACACGCACACACACACACACACACACACACACCACTAAAAATCAGAACAACCTAAGATGTAACATTATCCTTATTTGGAGATAAGCTGAGACTCAGGGGATTTAACAACTTTCTCAAGGTTTTATAGCTAGTAAATGGCAGACCCAGGAGGTGAAGATACCTAAATCTAGAGACTATCACTTTATTTTTCTCTGTGCTGCATCCAAGGCAGTCCTCTGAGACATAACATAACTGCTATCCTGAATGCTTCATTTCCTTTCACCTAGCACTCCACTCTCCTTAGGACATTTATGTCACACCCAGTTTTCTCTTCCAAGATCTTCACGGTTCCATGCTCAGTTTTTTCTGTTGTGGAGCAGGGTCATTTGAGAAGGGCTGGGATGTGAGTCAGCATTTCTCAAACTTTAACATGTGAAGCCCAGGAGATCTTGTTAAAAGGCAAATTATCAGACTTCATTTCTAACAAGCTCCCAGCTGATGCCAAATGCTGCTGGTCCATGGACCACTCTTTGAGTAGCAAGGGTAGGACAATGTAGCATCTGTAGGGGGAGAAAAATTTTCCTCAACTCTCCTAAGGTCTCTGGCTGGGTCTAAAAATCAAACTGGCAAATTAACAGGAGAAAAGAACACACATATATTTAATATAGATTTTACATGACTTGGGGGCCTTCATAAGGAAATGAAGCCATGAAGAAACAGGTCTGAGTATTTTTATACTAGGTGTGATGAATAGTGGGTGTTCATGTAGAAATATGATAGGTCAAGGAGTATGAGGTAAGTATTGTAAATGGGGAATTTAGCAAGGCCTGTTTGCTAGGATTCTTGTTGGCATCCCTTTGTCTTTGGACATAAGAATGTTCCTTTCTTCTGGGTACAGAGAAGCCACCTCTCACAGAAAGCACACTTTCTCACAGGGGAAAGTGAGCATGACTTTGCATATGCCATTTCTTCAAATTCCTTCCACTTAAGTATCCATATGTCAAGGCACTATATTTTGGGGCAGCGTGTCCTGAACCCCATCATATCTCACACTCTTGGTTTTTTGGGGGGGGTTTAAAATGTTTATTTATTTATTTTGAGAGAGACAGAGAGACATAGAGACAGAGAGAGAGAGAGAGAGAGAGAGAGGGCACGAGTGTGCAAGCACACACAAACAGGGGAGGGGCAGAGAGAGAGGAAGAGAGAGAACCCCAACCAGGCACCGATGTGGGGTTCCATCACCATGAACTGTGTGTGAGATCATGATTAGTCAAAATCAAGAGTTTGTTGCTCAACCCAGGTGTCCCTTGCACTCTTGGTTTTCAATTTCAATTCTATCACCTATTAACAGTGTGGTCTTATTTAACTGATTTACCCTTTCTGAGGCTCAGGATCCTCATCTGTAAAATGGAGACAATAATATTGACCTCACTGGTGAGTGTAAATGAAAGGGGATGATGCCATGGACTAACTCTTCACTCATTTTGGTTAGAATTGGAGGTGTAGCCTCCATTGACATGGAACATTAAGGCTGCTATCTAGACGGAGCTGTTAAAATGCAGACTGGGACCCAGATTACTCAGTGCCACACAGGAAACACATCTTCGTGAAATTCATCTGGTCATCCAGGCCTGTTTACTCATGGTTCTTGTTTTAAATGCTCTCTTTCAAACAGAGGGAGCAGTTGACAACAGGGAAACTGCACCTGGGTGCTTGGGGGCTTGTACCCCAGGTCCATGCCTGTATACTGATTGCTCCAAGTTTCAGAATTGGTCCCCCACAAGTGCAGGGGTCCAAACTCTCCGTCCAACATAACTGGAAAATGTTCCACTTTTAAACTGAGCAAAGAGACAGGATCACATTTCCTCAAGCCCCAGTGAAGAAATCAGGTTTGGTCCTGGGCCTGTGTAGTCTGGAGTGTGCTGTAGGCGGGTGGGAGCTTAGAATGGGTGCTCACTGCCTCCCTGCACGTCCCCCTTCTTGGAATAGCTGTTTGTTCTCACCAGTTAGTGTTGTCAGCATTTCCATTCAAGACCTTATTGTCAGGCATAAAAATGGGCCTTGAGCTGAAACTTGGAAGCTGGGCAATTATCATATTTGAAAGGAAGCCAACTGGTCTTTTGTTATTCTGTGGGGCAGAAGGGATTCTTCCCTGCTCTTCTAAACAACAAAATGGGGTTGTTTTGGGGCAATTTAAAAATTAGTAATAGTCATGGACTTGGGCTGTTTATATGGAAACTCCCAAGAAAACTGTCTCTGGGCTTTCCAGTGTGATGTATAATATAGAGGGTTTCCAGACCCTGTGATGCACTGTGCTGACCAGAAGGAATTAGAGCACTTTAATGTGACAACTGGAAGCCAAGGAACTTTGTGTTTAAAGTAGGCCTGGTGGAAGTGGCCAAGTCCACTGCTGCCTTCCAGAATGCCTTTAGGAAAAATGCTAACCAGTCAACTGACAAATATGTAATGTGCGCCTTCTTCCCAGAAGACACCAATTAGAGATTTGGAGCTGGGGCTGGGTACTGATGAGCAAAGAAATATGTAATCTAAGTAGGAGGGTGGTCTGGATCTAGAAAGGTAACAAACACAGGGCTAATAAGGGCTCCTTGTCAAAGGAGGAACCAGACACAAAGTGATATAGAAGTGATATAGACACGAAGTGGGGGAGAGACCATGAAGGACTGAGAAAAGATTGTTGTTGGGGTGTGTGTGTGTGTGTGTGTGTGTGTGTGTGGCCATCAGGTAGAAGGAACAATGGCTTTGGAACCAGTCACTAGCTCAGTGAACTTGGCCAATTTCTAAGCCTTGGTGAAGTACCAGAAACTATTATATGACTAAGAAAAGCAGTACCAGGACTAGGTTGTTATGGAGATCAAATGAGACAATGCATGCCAAGATCTTAGCATATAATAAATGGTAATTATGATTTTTAAATAAGTACATCAGTTTTTAGAGTTAAATAATCAGAGAAAATAGATCTGTTCAGAGCCTTGAAAATACAAGCTGTAGGTACTTTGTAATCTCCTCCTCTCATTTTTTTGCATACTAAATATGTAATTGCTGATTGATTTTTCGTAATATACATGAATAGGCCAAATGTCTTTTTCTTATAAGGTATTTAAGATACAGAGATTAATATAACTAACTAGGTTTGCCAGATAAAACACAGACTGTCCCTATGCGACATGTTTATTTCCAAATTATTTATACTAAAAATCATTTGTTTTTTATTTGAAATTCAATTTAACTGGGCATCTTTTTTTATTTCTGCTAAGCCTGGCAACGTTATACCTAACACCGAAGTACTCAACACTCAGACTTTAAAATGTCAGTATTTTCCCGTCTTATATCTTAGCTTTAATTATTTTTATATTTTAAATAGAAAGTTATAGATCACAGTTTAAATCTCTTTGTAACATTCCCCAAGTAAAGCCCTCCACTCTGCCAACCTCTTCCAAAGAAACTTATTTATTATATTAGTGATTATCCTTATGGGGGTGTTTTTCTGCTTTTACCACATGTGTGTATATCTAGAAGAAAATATACTTTGCTTTTTGTGCTTTATGAATCTATACAAATGGTATCTTACTGTACTTTTCTTTCTGTCACATAATTTTTCATTTTAAACTTACATGTGATATAAATATTTGTATGTTGCATGTAAGAAATACATAATAATAACAAAACCAATACCTGTATGCCCATCACCCACAAGTGAAACTATTGCTGATATTTCTGAAGGACTTGTGTGTCCCTCCCAAATTTTATCTGCCTGCCTCCCATGAGATGCCACTGCTTCCTTGAGTTGAGTGCTTGTTTCTTTACTTTTCTTTACAATTTGCCATAATGAATGTAATCCTGAAAAACATATTGTTTAGTTTTAAATGTGTTTAAGCTTTGTACAGAATACATGTTCTGTGTATTCTTTCAAAACTGTTTCCCTTTGACCTTATGTATTTGTGCAGTTCATCCATGTTGATGAGCATAGTTATGGTTCATTGACTTTTTTTTTCCACTGCTATATAGTATTCCATTGTATAAACACTATACTTTGCACTACCATTGGATATTTAGCTTGTTTAAAGTCCTTGCTTCTATAAACATTGCTATTATAAACATTGTTGTATTTTTTCCTGGTATACATACGTAAGAATTTCTCTATGGTAAATACCTAAGAGTGGGATTTCTAGTTCCTATTATTATTATATTTACTACTATTTTTCAAAGTAGGTCTATCAGTTAATACCTCCACCAGAGTTTTGGCCAGTTTATACTTCAGTGGTATGTAAGTATTCTGGATGTATCATGGTCTTTTCAACATCTATCCATCTAATGCGGACAAAATGACATCTTGCTAGGGCTTACATTCCCATTTGATCATCTTTTCATATGATTATTGGTTATTTGGAGTAGTTTTCTGTGAAGTGACTAATGCATCCATTGTCCATTTTTAAAGGTTTGAAGAAGGAGCAAAAGGAGTAGGGGAAGAAAGAAAAGAAGGGACAGAAATATATGTGGCCTAGAAAGTGTAAAAGTTTGCTGAAATCTGCTTTCAATTGTTTTCTTAGGTTTTGGTATTTTTAAGTTCAGTGTAGTATAAGGTTTTGCTTTTTAATTATATTATAGAATATCATCTGTTTCTGGCTCTCTGGCTTCATTGGTCTATTAATACATCACAATGCTAATTTATTAGGGTTCCAAAATGAGTCTTGATGTCTGATAGGGTAAACCTGTCTCCCTTCCACATGCCCCAACCTGTATTCTTCTTTAAATGTCAACCAAACCACCTTCCCACTTGGTCATAATGATCCAAGTTGATTCAATGCCTGAGTTGATTTTTATGTTTACATGTTTCAACTGTCAGTAAATAAGAATGAAAGGGTTTTCTTTCTCTGGCTGATTATTTTACTGCTATTCTTAACAGGAAGTGGGTATTTCCAACCCATGGCAAATGTGTGTATTAGTGGTAATTAGGAAACTTGCTAGAAGAATCAAACTCATTTTGGGGACATCTGTTTGGCTTTCTTTGCCCTTCTGCTTGCTTCCAGTGTAGGAGCTGAGCTCTTAATTAATTACTACTTATATTGAGTAGTAATGCCCCCTGAGAAGGGAACCAGCTTGCACTGAAGAGAGCATAACAAACAGGAGATGGCTGTAAACAGACAACAAAATTTACTGAATGCTTATGTCTTTAAATATCATTAGGTACATAAAACCAATCTTCTTGGAGATCTATCAATTAAATTCACACGATCATTCCAAATTCTAACATAACTTCAGCAGCAGAGATGATTCATAGCAAAGGAGAGCCAACTGGACAGCAGTTGAATTTCGTGTTTTCAAGATTGTAAACAGCTTTATTGAGGCATAATC
Source organism: Panthera uncia (assembly GCF_023721935.1). NCBI lineage: Eukaryota > Metazoa > Chordata > Mammalia > Carnivora > Felidae > Panthera > Panthera uncia. The sequence continues at coordinate 57,388,185 of NW_026057578.1, read as the reverse complement.
TATATGCGTTTAGATTCACTCATTCTAAGGGCACATCTCAATGATTTTTAACAAATTTATGGAGTTGAGTGACTGCCACCACAATCCAGTTTTAGAACACTTCTATTAGCCCCCAAAGTTCCCTTATACCCATTTGCAGTTAATTAGGTTGATTAGGCACCCACTAATCTACTTTCTGTCTCTATAATGTGCCTTTTCTGGACATTTAATACAAATGGAATCGTATAATAATTAGTCTTTTCTGTCTGGCTTCTTTCACTCTATTTTAGAATTGTGTTTTGAGGTTCATCTATGTGACAGGATGTATTAGTAGTTTTTTTCCTTTTTATTGCTGAACAGTATTCTATTGGGTGCACATGAAATATTTTGTTTATCCATTCACAAGTTAAGACATTTGGATTGTTTCTAGTTTTGGGCTGTTATGAGTGATACTGTTCTGAATATCTACATACATGTCTTTGTGTAGACATGTGTTTTCATTTCTCTTGGGTAAGCTCCTAGGAGTGGAACTGCGAGGTAAAAGAATGCTTGGAGGAGTTAAGATGGCAGAACAGCATGGAAGCTTTTTTTTGCATCTTGCATCCATGAAATACAGCCAGAGCAACACTAAACCATTCTGCACACCTAGAAAACTGATGTGAGGATTAACACAACAATCTGCACAACCTGAGCCATAGAACTCAGTAGGTACGCAGCGCGGAGAGGTCACCTGGGGGAGAGAGAAGCTGCAGAGGGCAGGGAGCTGTTTTTGCTTGTGGAGAGAGGATGGAGACAGGGTGGCGGGGGGGGGGGGGGGGAGTACAGGAAAAGCACCCCCCCCCAAAAGCAGCTGGAGAGAAAGTGGAAAAGTGGAGAGAGCCACAGGGACTGAACTAAAAAGGGAGAAAGGAGAGAGTTTAAATTCCACTAAGACTCTATAAACATGGGGAACACAGAGTATGAAACTCTGCAGCTTGATACCTGGCAGTGCTCTGGTGGGAGGGATGAATCCCCAGGAGCAAAGTCCAGGCGGTCCTTGGGCCACAAGGGGAGAAGCAGTTCCCCTGCTGGGAGGACATTTGGTAGAGGCTCTGCAGCACCCCCACAGGCAAAGGTGCCAGCAGACCCCAGAGAACAATCACATTCATCGGTGCTGGGACAGGTTGCTAAGGGTGGCCAGATGTGTGTTGCGATTTTCCATAATCCCTGAAACGCTGCTGCTACAGGATTGTGAGAACATTTTCTGAGAAAAAAATGTTCTGATTGTGAGAACATTTCAGAAATTGGTGCCCAGCTGGCAGAAATGGGTGCGACTGGCACCCAGTTGTAGTCTCTGGGCATTGGCAGCAGCATGGTCCTGTGAACATTCCTGGGTGTGGCCGGCACCTGGCCATTGCTCAGTGAGACCCTCTCCCAGAAAGTCTGAGTGGGACAAAGTTGCAGTCCCTCAGAAGTGAGGGGTTGGGAAACACAGCTGCATCCGAGATGAAACTCAGGAGGGAGGTGCCGCCTGGAAACCTGATGGCTTGGTCAAGGACAGTGTAGAAGCAGGGAGTAGATGGAAGCTGGAGACAAAGGATGGGTGTGCAGTTGCTGATGTGGGAGAACAGAGATCTCATACTAGAGACTGGGTAGCTGGGTGATGCCATTTTCACCCCTCCTGCGCATACGCATACACATTTACAAGCGCCATTACAATCCACCTCAGTAAACTAAGCAGCGCCATCTCGTGGAGAATGGAGTTGTTACACTAAGCCCCGCCCAACTGGGCCAACCTTGCTCTTCAGGAACAGCATAATTCTCTCCACCTGCTTAGTATATGGACTATAAATTGCTTCACAGTTTGACTTCTAGGTGAAAACGGTGTAATTTCAATCGTATTTTGGTCTATTTGTTGGTCCACCTATTCAATTTTCTTTTTTTTCTTTTTTGTTTCTTTTCTTTTTCTTGTATACAGAAAGAGAAAAACATTATTTTTATTTTCAATTATTATTAAAAATATTTTTAATTTTTTTCTACTGTATTTTCACTTTTTTATAAACTTCTCAAATTCTATTTTACTTCCATCATTTAATTTTATTCTATGTCATTGTATTCATTTTTCCAAATTTTCAACATTTTCCTTTTTTTTTCTTCCCCTTTTTCTCTAATCTCTCAAGTTCCTTTCAAAAACCAGACCAAAACACACCTGGGATCTAGCATCCTTTATTTGATTTGCGTGTGTGTGTGTGTGTGTGTGTGTGTGTGTTGTTTTTAATTTTTTAATTTTAAATTTTTTTACCTTATTAATTTCTTTTCTCCCCTCAAAATGATGAAATGAAGGAATTCATGCCAAAAGAAGGAGCAAGAAGAAACCACAGCCAGGACTTTGTCAACACAGATACAAGCAAGACGTCTGAACCAGAATATAGAATCACAATAATAAGAATACTAACTGGGGTCAAAAATAGATTAGAATCCCTCCCTGCAGTGATAAGAGAAGTAAAAGCTAGTCAGGATGAAATAAAAATGCTATAATTGAGCTGCAATCTCAAATGGTTGCCACGGTGCAAGAATGGATGAGGCAGAGGCAGAGAATCAGCGATATAGAGGACAAACTTATGGAGAACAATGAAGCAGAAGAGGGAAACTAAGGCAAAAGAGCACAATTTAAGAATTAGAGAAATCAGTGACTCATTAAAAAGGAATAACATCAGAATCACAGGAGGTCCCAGAACATGAAGGGAGAGGAAAAAGGGTAGAAGGGTTATGTGAGTAAATCATAGCAGAAAACTTTCCTAACCTAGGGAAAGACACAGACATCAAAATCCAGGAAGCACAGAGGACTCCCATTAGATTCAACAAAAAATGACCATCAACAAGGCGTGTCATAGTCAAATTCACAAAATACTCAGGCAAGGAAAGAATCATGAAAGCAGGAAGGGAAAAACAGTCTTTAACCTGCAAGGGAAGACAGATCAGGTTTACAGCACACCTTTCCACAGAAACTGGGCAGTCCAGAAAGGAGTGGCAGGATATATTCAATGTGCTGAATCAGAAAAATATGCAGCCAAGAATTCTATATCCAGCAAGGCTGTCATTCAAAATAGAAGGAGAGATTAAAAGTTTCCCTGACAAACAAATATTAAAGGAGTTTGTGACCACTACACCAGCCCAGCAAGAAATTTTAAGGGGGACTCTCTGAAGGGAGAAAAGACGGGGGAAAAAAAGACCAAAAGTAACAAACTCTAGAAAGGACAAGAGAACACCACCAGAAATTCCAACTCTACAAGAAACAGAATGGCAATAAATTCATATCTTTCAGTACTCACTCTGAACATCAATGGACTAAATGCTCCAATCAAAAGACATAGAGTAACAGAATGGATGAGAAAACAAGATCCATCTATATACTCTTTACAAGAGACCCACTTTAGATCTAAAGACACCTTCAGATTGGAAGTTAAGGGGATGGAGAACCATCTATCATGCTAATGGTTGACAAAAGAAAGCCAGAGTAGCCATACTTATATCAGACAATCTAGACTTTAAAATAAAGACTGTAACAAGAGATGAAGAAGGGCATTAGGTCATAATTAAGGGGTCTATCCATCAAGAAGACCTAATAATTGTAAACATTTATGCTCCAAATGTGGCAACACCCAATATATAAATCAACTAATCCCAAACATAAAGAAACTCATTGATAATAATACCATAGTAGTAAGGGACTTCAACACCCCACTTACTGCAGTGGACTGATCATCTAAACAGAAAATTAACAAGGAAACAATGGCTTTGAATGACACACTGGACCAGATGGACTTAACAGATACATTCAGAACATTTCATCCTAAAGCAGCAGAATATACATTCTTCTCCAGTGCACATGGAACGTTCTTCAGAATAGATCACATACTGGGACACAAATCAGCCCTCGACAAGTACAAAAGATCGCGATCATACTGTGCATATTTTCAAAGCACAACATTGTGAAACTCGAAATCAACCACAAGAAAAAATCTGGAAAGATAACAAATACTTGGAGATTAAGAACATCCTACTAAAGAAGGAATGGGCTCACCAAGAAGTTAAAGAGGAAATTAAAAAGTACATGGAAGCCAATGAAAATGGTAACACCACAGTCCAAAACCTCTGGGACACAGCAAAGGCAGTCATAAGAGGGAAGTATATAGCAATCCAGGCCTTCCTAAAGAAAGAAGAAAGGTCTCAGATACACAACCTAACCTTACACCTTAAAGAGCTGGAAAAAGAACAGAAAGTAAAACCCAAAACCAGCAGAAAACAGGAAGTAATAAAAATTAGAGCTGAAATCAATGCTATCAAAACCAAAAAAAACCACCAAAAACCAAAAAACAAAACAGTAGAACAGATCAATGGAACCAGAAGCTCATTCTTTGAAAAAATTAACAGAATCGATAAACCACTAGCCAGTTGGAGAAAAAAAAAAAAGAAAAAGAAAAGGAAAGGACCCAAATAAATAAAATCAAGAATGAAAGAGGAGAGATCACAAGCAACACAGCAGAAATAAAAACAATAATAAGAGAGGGGCGTCTGGGTGGCTCAGTTGGTTAAGCGTCCGACTTCAGCTCAGGTCACGATCTCGCGCTCCGTGAGTTCGAGCCCCATGTCGGGCTCTGTGCTGCTGGCTCAGAGCCTGGAGCCTGCTTCAGATTCTGTGTCTCCCTCTCTCTCTGCCCCTCCCCCGTTCATGCTCTGTCTCTCTCTGTCTCAAAAATAAATAAAACATTAAAAAAACAATAATAAGAGAATATTATGAGCAATTATATGCCAATAAAATGGGCAACCTGGAAGAAATGGACAAATTCCTAGAAACATATAAACTACCGAAACTGAAACAGGAAGAAATAGAAAATTTGAACAGACCCATAACCAGTAAAGAAATTGAATTCATAGTCAAAAATCTCCCCCCCCCCAAAAAGAGTCCAGGCTCAGATGGCTTTCCAGGGGAATTCTACCAAACATTTAAGGAAGAGTTAACACCCATTCTCTTGAAGCTGTTCCAAAAAATGGAAATGGAAGAAAAACTTCCAAACCCTTTCTATGAGCCCAGCATTACCTTGATTCCAAAACCAGATAAAAACCCCACTAAAAAGGAGAACTATAGACCAATTTCCTTGATGAACATGGATGCAAAAATCCTCAACAAGATATTAGCCAACTGGATCCAACAATACATTAAAAAAATTACTCACCACGACCAAGTGGATTTATACCTGGGGATGCAGGGCTGGTTCAATATTCACAAAACAATCAATGTGATTCATCACATCAATAAAAGAAAGGACAAGAGCCACATCATCTTTTCAATAGATGCAGAGAAAGCATTTGTCAAAATACAGCATCCTTTCTTGATAACAACCATCAAGAAAGTAGGGATAGAAAAAAAAATTAAAAAAATAAAAAAAAATAAAGAAAATAGGGATAGAAAGATCATACCCTGAGATCATAAAAACCATACATGAAAGACCCAATGCTAAAATCATCCTCAATGGGGAAAAACTGAGAACTTTCCCCCTAAGGTCAGGAACAAGACAGGGATGCCCACTCTCGCCACTGTTATTCAACATAGTATTGGAAGTCTTAATCTCAGTAATCAGACAACACAAAGAAATAAAAGGCATCCAAATCGGCCAAGAGGAGGTCAAACTTTCACTCTTTGCAGATGACATGATACTCTATATGGAAAACCCAAAAGATTCCACCAAAAACTGCTAGAACTGACCCATGAATCAGCCAAGTTGCAGGATGTAAAATCAATGCACAGAAATCGGTTTCATTCCTATACACCAAAAATGAAACAACAGAGAAATCAAGAAATCGACCCCAATTGCAATTGCACCAAAAACCATAAAATACCTAGGAATAAATCTAACCAAAGAGGTGGAAAATCTATACACTGAAAACTACAGAAATCTTATGAAAGACATTGAAGAAGACACCAAAAAATGGAAAAAGATTTCATGCTCCTGGACAGGAAGCACAAATATTGTTAAAATGTCAATACTACCCAAAGCAATCTACATATTCAATGCAATCCCTATCAAAATAACACCAGCATTATTCACAGAGCTAGAACAAACAATCTTAAATTTGTATGGAACCAGTAAAGACCCCAAATAGCCAAAGCAATCTTGAAAAAGAAAACCGAAGCAGGAGGCATCAGATTCTCAGACTTCAAGTTGTATTATAAAGCTGTAATCATCAAGGCAGTATGGTACTGGCACAAGAACAGACACATAGATCAATGGAACAGAATAGAGAACCCAGAAATGGACCCACAAACATATGGCCAACTAATCTTTGAGAAAGCAGGAAAGAATATCCAATGGAATAAAGGCAGTCTCTTCAGCAAGTAAGTGCTGGGAAAACTGGACAGTGACATGCAGAACAATGAACCTGGACCACTTTCTTACACCATACACAAAAATAAACTCAAAATGGATGAAAGACTTCAATGTAAGACAGGAAGCCATCAAAATCCTCGAGGAGAAAGCAGGCAAAAACCTCTTTGACCTTGGTCGCAGCAACTTCTTACTCAACATGTCTCCAGAGGCAAGGGAAACAACTGCAAAAATGAACTATTGGGACCTCATCAGAATAAAAAGCTTCTGCACAGCGAAGGAAATAATCAGCAAAACTAAAAGGCAACTGATGGAATGGGAGAAGATATTTGCAAACGACATATCAGATAGTTAGTATCCAAAATATATAAAGAACTTATCAAACTCAACACCCAAAAAACAAATAATCCAGTGGAGAAATGGGCAAAAGACATGAATAGACACTTCTCCAAAGAAGACATCCAGATGGCCAACTGACACATGAAAAAAAGGTCAACATCACTCATCGTCAGGGAAATACAAATCAAAACCACAGTGAGATACCACCTCACACCTGTCACAATGGCTAACATTAACAACTCAGGAAACAGATGTTAGTGAGGATGTGGAGAAAGGGGATGTCTTTTGCACTGCTGGTGGGAATGCAAACTGGGTGCAGGCAGTCTGGAAAACAGTATGGAGGTTTCCCAAAAAATTAAAAATAGAACTACCCTACAACCCAGCAATTGCACTACTAGGTATTTATCCAAGGGATACAGGGATGCTGTTTCGAAGGGGCACATGCACCCAAATGTTTATAGCAGCACTATCAACAATAGCCAAAGTATGGAAAGAGCCTAAATATCCATCAATGGATGAATGGATAAAGAATATGTGGTGTGTATATATACATACATATGTGTGTGTGTGTGTATACACACATATATATATGTGTGTATACACACACACACACACACACACACAATGGAATATTACTTGGCATTCAAAAAAGAATGAAATCCTGCTATTCACAACTACCTGGATGCAACTAGAGGGTATTATGCTAAGTGGAATTAGTCAGAGAAAGACAAATATATGACTTCATTCATATGAGGACTTTAAGATACAAAACAGATGAACAAAGTGTAGGGAAGCAATAATAATATAAAAACAGGGAGGGGAACAAAACATTAGAGACTCTTAAATATGGAGAACAAACAGAGGGTTATTGGAGGGGTTGTGGGAGGGCGAATGGGCTAAATGGGTAAGAGGCATTAAAGAATCTACTCCTAAAATCATTGTTGTACTACATGATAACTTGAATGTAAATTTAAAAAAATAAATTAAATTAAGAAAAAAAGGAGTAGAATTGCTGGGTCAAGTAGAAAGTTTAACTTTCTAGGAAAATGCCAGACTGTTTTCTAAAGTGGCTGCATCATATAAAATTCCCACTGGCAACGTATGAGGGCTATGTTTCTCTATGTCCTTATACTTGCTATTGCCTTTTTGATTATAGTCATCCTAGTGAGTATGTAGTGATATCTCACTGTGGTTTTAATTTGCATTTCCCTAATAACTAATGATGTTGAATATCTTTCATGAGTTTATTAGTCATTTCTGTAATTTCTATGGTGAAATACCTATTGAAATATTTTGACCATCTTATATAGGATTATTGCTTTTTTTATCAACATGTTTGGAAAATTCTTTATACCATTTGGATATAAGTTCTTTACAAAATATATAATTTGCAAATATTTTCTCCCAGTCTATGACTTGTCTTTTCACTTTCTTTTCTTTTTATTAAAAAAAATTTTTTAAATGTTTTTATTTATTTTTGGGAGAGAGAGAGAGAGAAAGAGAGAGAGAGAGAGAGAGAGAGAGAGAGAGAGAGAGATGGGGGGCAGAGAGAGAGAGGGAGACACAGAATCTGAAGGAAGTTCCAGGCTCTGAGCTGTCAGCACAGAGCCCGACATGGGGCTTGAACTCATGAGCTGTGAGATATGACCTGAGCTGAAGTCAGACGCTTACCTGACTGAGCCACCCTGCTGCCCCTTGTCTTTTCACTTCTTAATGGTATTTTCTGAAGCACAAACGTTTTAAATTTTGAAGTCCAGTTTATGAAATTTTTCTTTTATAAATCTTGTTTTGGTGTCATTTGTAAACATGTGTAGCCCAATATAAATTTACAAAGTTTTTTTCCCATAAGTTTAATAATTTTAGCTTTTATATTTATGTCTATGATCCATTATGGGTCAATTTTGTTGTTTTTTTATTGAGATGAGAGTCTAAGTTATTCTTTTTTTGGCATGTGGACACCCAATTGGACCAGGAACATATGTTTATGTTTATGTTTATCATTGAATTGAAATGTCTAGAACCTTCATAGAAAATCAGTTGGTAGTAAACACGAGGGTTTATGTGTGGACACTTAATCAGGGCCATTGATCTATATGCCTATCCTTGTACTAATACCACACTGTCTACATTAGTGTGGTTTTATAGTAGTAAGTTTTAAATTAAGTAATGTAAGACCTTAATTTGTTCTTCTTTTAAAAAAATATTGTTTTGGCTACTTTTGCATTGTCATATAGATTTTTAAAAATCAGGCTGTGAATTGTTATAAAAAAGCTTACTGGGAGTTTGATAGGAATTATGTTGGATTTATAGATCAATTTAAAGAGAACTTCCATCTTGACAATATTGAGACTTGAAATCCATGAGCATGGAATATCTCTCTATTTGTTTAGATCTTTAATTTTCCTCAACAGTGTTTTGTGGCTTTCAGTATACAAGTATTGCACTTCTTTTGTTAATTTATTTATCTTCTGTGATACTACTGTAAATGGAAGTGTTTTCTTAATCACATTTTTTGGATTTTTTTATTGCTAGCATATGAAAATATAATTGATTATTTTATACTGATCTTGTGTCAGACAATCTTGGTAAACTTGTATATTTATTCTTATTAATTTTATGTGGATTCTTTGGCATTTTCAACATACAGAATCTTGTCTTCTGAGAATAAAGACAGTTTTACTTCTTCGTTTCCAACCTGGATGACTTTACCTTTTGTTGTTATTGTTTTGTTTTCGCCTATCTTATTGGCTAAAACCTCCAGTACAATGTTGAAAAGAAGTGATGAGACTGGGCATTGCTGCATTGATTTTAATTTTGGGGGGAAAAACATTCACTTTTTCACCAGTAAGTAAAATGTTAGCTATGGGTTTTCCACAGATGCCCTTTATCCTCCTATTCCTAATCTGTTGAGAGTTTTTATCACACATTGGTGTTAGATTTTATCAAACGCTTTTTTTGCAACTATTTAGATGATCATGTGGATTTTGTTCTTTATTCTATTAACATATTGTTTTATATTAATTTACTTTCAAATGTTAAGCCAGCCTTGTATTCTGGGGGTGAATCCCACTTGCTCATGATGTATCGTCCTTTTTATATGTTGCTGGATTCAGTTTGTTAATATCTTGTTAAAGATTAATGCATCTATGGACATTAAAGATATCAGTCTATGATTTTCTTTAAAAAAATTTTTTAATGTTTATTTATTTTTAAGACAGAGAGAGACAGAGCATGAATGGGGGAGGTTCAGAGAGAGAGGGAGACACAGACTCCAAAGAAGCTCCAGGCTCCAAGCTGTCAGCACAGAGCCGGACATGGGGCTCAAACTCATTGACCGTGAGATCATGACCTGAGCCAAAGTCGGACGCTCAACCGACTGAGCCACCCAGGCGCCTTTAATTTTCTTTTTTTTGGGGGGATGTCTTTGTCTGCCTTTGATATCAGGACAAGCAATAATGAGTTGGAAAGTTTACTACCCTCCTTAATTTTCTGGAAGAATTTTGTGAAAGATTGATACTGTATCTTCTTTAATTATTTGATATTGTATCTATTTTGATATTCGAAACCATCAGGTTCTCAGCTTTCTTTGTAAGAAGTTGTAAACTAATTCAATCTCTCTGCTTCTTAGGGTCTAATTCAGATTTTTCATTTATTCATAAGTATTGGTAATTTCTTTCTTTCTCTTTCTTTCTTTCTTTCTTTCTTTCTTTCCTTCCTTTTCTTTCTTTTCTTCCTTCCTTCCTTTCTCCCTCTTCTTTCTTTCTTTCTTTCTTTCTTTCTTTTCTTTCTTTCTTTCCTTCCTTCCTTTTCTTTCCTTCCTTTCCTTCCTTCCTTCCTTTCTTTCTCTTTCTTTCTTTCTTTCTTTCTTTCTTTCTTTCTTTCCTTCCTTTCTTTCTTTCCCTCTCTCTCTCTTTTCTTTCTTCTTTCTTTCTTTCTTTCTTTCTCTTCCTTCCTTCCTTCCTTCTTTTCTTTCTTTTCTTTTCTTTTCTTTCTTTCTTTCTTTCTTTCTTTCTTTCTTTCTTTCTTTCTTTCTTTCTT
>NW_026057578.1:57372985-57377454 GCF_023721935.1 Panthera uncia | reverse complement strand
CTTTCTTTCTTTCTTTCTTTCTTTCTTTCTTTCTTTCTTTCTTTCTTCTTTCCTTTCGGCTCCATGACCAATGTGGAGCCCAATGCAAGGCCTGAACTCATGATTCTGTGATCAAGACCTGAGCTGAGGTGAAGAGTCAGGTGCTTAACTGACTGAGACACCCAGGTCCCCCAATTTTTGACTTTCTAAGAATTTGTCCATTTTATCTAGTTGTGTGTGTGTGTGCACACACACAAATTTGTTCATAATAATTCTTTTTTTATTAACTATAATTTATTGTCAAATTGGTTTCCATACAACACCCAGTGTTCATCCCAACAGGTACCCCCCTCGATGCCCATCACCCACTTTCCCCTCTCCCCCACCCCCATCAACCCTCAGTCTGTTCTCAGTATTTAAGAGTCTCTTATGGTTTGCCTACTCTCTGTAACTCTGTAACTCTGCCCTCCCTCTCTGTAACTTTTTCCCCCTCCCTCTCCCCCATGGTCTTCTGTTAAGTTTCTCAGGATCCACATATGAGTGAAAACATATGGTGTCTGTCTTTCTCTGCCTGACTTATTTCACTTAGCATTATACCCTCCAGTTCCATCCATGTTGCTACAAATGGCGAGATTTCATTCTTTCTCATTGCCAAGTAGTATTCCTTGTATACATAATAATTCTTTATAATCCTTTTAATCTCTGTAGGATCAGCAATGACGTTTTTCATTCCTGATTTTGGAAATGTGTGTCTTCTTTGAACTTTTTTTTTTCCCTTAGGTCTAGGTAAATACTTCTCAATTTTATTAATATTTTTTGAAAAACCAGTCTGGGTTTCACTGATTTTTCTTTATTGTTTTTCTGTTTTCTATTTCATTGGTTTCTCTTCTAATCTTTATAATTTTCTTTCTTCTACTTGCTTTGTACCTAGATTGGTTTTTTTTCTATTTTTTTAATGTGGAACCTAGGTTATTGACTTGAGAGCTTTCTTCTTTTCTATTACAAGCATTTAAATGCTATAAATATCCATTTAAGCACTACTTTCTCTGCATCCCACACATTTTGATATGTTGTGTTTTCATTTACACTCAGCCCCATATATTTTATAATATCCGTTGTGATTTTTTCTTTAACCCATGGGTTATTTGAAAGTGTGTTGTTTAATTTCAAGTATTATGGGATTTCCCAGATTTCTTTTTTTGTTGATTTCTAATTTAATTTCATTGTTGTCAGTAAACATCCTTTATATAATTAATCTGTTTAAATACATTGGAACTTGTTTTTTGGCCTATCATATGGTTTTTCCTAGGGAATGTTCCATATACACTTGAAAAGAATGTGTGTCTACAGTCAGAGTGTTCTGTATATGCCAGAGTGAATTGGTTGATAGTTTTCAACCCATCGACACCCTTGTTGATTTCATATCTAGGTTTTCTATCAATTATTGAGGGGGTATTGAAATATTCAACTGTTATTGTGGAATTATTTATTTCATCTTCAATTCTTTCAGTTTTTACTTTATTTATTCTGTTTTTGGTATATACAATTTTAATTGTTTTAATTCCTCATGTATTGACCATATTCTCATTATGAAATACTCCTTTAATGTACAATTGACTTTATTTTATTTGAAATGAATAAAATTACTTGAGCTCTCTTATGGATACTGTTTTGGATATCTATTTCCATCATTTTACTTTCGATCTTTTTGCATCTTGGAATCTTTGTGTAGTTTACCTCTTCTAAACAGCATACAGGTGGATCTTGGTTTTTTAATCCAGTATGACAATCTCTGCCTTTATTTTGGAGTGCCAGACTTGAGGGGGGTTTTGCTCAAGCCCCTGGAACCAAAAAGCTTTCTGTCCTCTGCTGATGGATCTGTGAGTGGATGAGGGCCATTTTCAAAGTTCAGGCCATTTTTATGTCCTATCCAAGTTTTTCCTTTCCACCTGTTTTTTTGTTTGTTTGTTTGTTTTGCTTTGTTTTGCATACCCCCTGTATCTTCTGTATAACCCCATGGTTGGCCAGGATTATGTGCCTAGCTTGGGCTGTCTCCAGTCTCTACTAGGCATGCACATCAACTCAGCCAGGAATATGCTTTTCCTGGCCACAAATGCAACCTCGGGCTAATAGAGTCATCACCTTCATCCACTGCCAATGTTGTCACTTCCTACTATGTAGATGGATGTAGGTGTCACCACTGCTCCAAACCAAGCAAGATTCTTGATTGAGGCTGCAAAGATGCTGATCCTCATGGCCCATCCTCCCTGGCAAAACATTTTCCACTGACCTGGGCAGGGGAATGGAAGTAGCCCCAGGCAAAAATGCCAGACTCCCACTGTCCTTAGTGGTTTTCTATACAAAATATTTCTTATATTTTTGTATGCCTTTGGTCAATTTCCAGGGCAATGAAATAGTTGTTTTTGTCAAAATTTGCAAGCTTTATAGTTACTTTTTGAGGACAGTATTTGTTGACCTCCTCACTTGGCCATAGCCAGAAATCCCACTAACAATGTCAGGGGCACTGAAACCTATTTCCTTCAGGGCAACAGGAAGTTTCAGTATTGAACACTGTCTGTTAGATCCTGAAGTCTGCTCTTGCCTCACTTATTACAGAGCAGGGTTGCACAATACTGGTTTATCTGTCATCCTAATCTAAGGGAGTTTAGTCAATGAAATGGTAAAAAAAAAACCAAAAAAACAAAAAAACAAAAAAACAAAACAACAACTTTGTCAGAGGCATTTCCCCCAATACAGCAATCCTCAGCAGTCTTGTATAGATAGAATCCCAATGTATTCACAGATTTTTATGTGTTTTAACACTCATGACTTCAAGTTTTATAGCATCCCTGGTGGGAAATGGAAGGTAAGATTTTTCATGAGCACTTTACAACTGGCATAATTGTGTCTTTAAAAGATGACTATTAATGACACCTGTTGAATGCTTAGGTACCTGGCATTGTGCTAACTGTTTCACCTATATTAACTATAAGTTAGGTAATATTACAAGCCCCACTTCATAGTCGGAAAAGTAACCTACCAGGAGTCACCAACTAATAACTGGGCTCTGAAACCAAGTGGTTGAGCACCAGAGCCTGATTCCTTATGACCTACACTCTGTGGCTTCATGATAATTCTTGAAAGTTATAGGCCTGTACATGACCAATCAATAGAAAGATGGTGAGTTGTAACCTATTTCAACATTAAATACAGGAACAAGGAGACAGCGTTTATGCCCAGGTTGGACATGGAAAGTATAACTATTTTGGTACAACTAATACTTAACTTCCCTGGATGCACACGATTGGAGTCACTCATGATGGACTTTAAGCATATCCAGCCATCTAAGTGACTCATCCTGAATGTGATGGCAGGGCTTAGGGAGGGCAACCTCTTTTAAGGACAGCACCTCCCACCTGTGGGTGGGCTGGGTATCCCTTCTTTCTCAATGAGTTGAGCTAATAAGGACTTTGGAAAGCCCTTCTTTCTCAATGAGTTGAGCTAATAAGGACTTTGGAAAGCCCTTCTTTCTCAATGAGTTGAGCTAATAGGAACATAGAGGGCCATTTACTTCCCTCATTTTAAGGATGAGTCAATTGAGGTTTAAAGAACTGACCCTCCCCTAAAGCCCCTGAAGGCTGTTCAAACATTACCTCTTCCCTAAAGCTTTCCTTGTAAGGACACTAATCCTTACCTGCTTTCCTCTCTGAATTCCTTTAGTGTGATCCATATGCTTCATTCAGGGAACCCTATTCTAGATGGCTAAATGGTTTGATTCTTACAGGGTAGATTAAAGCCAAAGTACAGGTGGGAGCCCAAATAAGGCAGTTACCTTTTCTCAAAGAACAGCTGCTCTACCACTCTGCACACTGGAGTGAAAGGCACTGTGGCTGCCTGTCCTATTTCTGGGGAAACATCTCAAATACAGGGCTTTCTAATAGTGGGCATCATATTTCACATATACAGTCATACAAAATTCTTTCTTTCTCTCTGCCTCTCTCTTTCTTTCCTTCTCTTATTCTCCATCTCTTAGAAATACAGAAACATATAGGATAATTGAATGAAATAAAAGCTTCCCTAAACTGATACTGAGCTCCTCCTTATGGTATTGGAAGGAGAGAATTTTTCCCTTCCTGGTGTTTTTCCTTCTCACTCTCTCACCCAATGAGAATATATATATTCTCATATATATATATATATATATATATATATATATATATTCTCTATATAATATATATAGATAAATATATCATGGGCATCCTTACTGGAATGTCAGGGATCCTAGGAACAGATTCCACAAGAATCTGTTAGGTAAAATTCCCTAAAGAAAAGGGATTTGAAACAAGTCATCCAGTCATTTATGATTAGTTCCCTCCTATTTCTTTCCTTGTATATTTCTTAATCTAATGTGATGATGGGTGGAGGTGGAGAAAAGCCTTTTAAAATAAAATAAAATAAAATAAAATAAAATAAAATAAAATAAAATAAAA
>NW_026057578.1:57328914-57372975 GCF_023721935.1 Panthera uncia | reverse complement strand
AATAAAATAAAATAAAATAAAATAAAATAAAATAAAATAAAATAAAAATAAAACACCTCTTTTGCTCTATTCCCCTTTCCAGACTAGAAATAGTCCTACAGTAATTATGCATAATACTATAGACTTGATAATGATGAGTCTATGCATATGTATGGCTGAAAAGGGCTCATTCACAATTTGTACCATACGTATTTTTTTGTACCACGGAGACAGTGAGGTTGATTCCAGTGTTGTGGACTGTAATTGTAGTTTGCAGCTGCCTTTTTGCATCATCATACACTGTCTGACACATGGATTAAAAACAAACTCTACTCTGAATGGCTAAAATCAAAAACACAAGAAACAACAACTGTGGTGAGGATGTGGAGAAAAAGGAACCCTCGTGCACTGTTGGTGGGAATGTAAACTGGTGTAGCCACCATGGAAAACAGTTTAGAGGTTCCTCAAAAAATTAAAAATAGAGGGGCACCTGGATGGCTCAGTTGGTTAAGTGTCTGACTTCAGCTTAGGTTATGAACTCCCGGTTTGTAGGTTTGAGCCCCACATCAGTCTCTCTCTGCTGTCAGTGTGGAGCCTGCTTCAGATCCTCTGTTCCTCTCCCTCTCTTCCCCTCCCTCAGTTGCTCTCGTGTGTATGTTCTCTCTCTCTCTCTCTCTCTCTCTCTCTCAAAAAAAAAAAAATTAAAAATGGAATTACCATATGATCTAGTAATCCCATTACTGGGCATTTACCCATAGAATACAAAACACTAATTCAAAAAGATACACGCACCCTTATGTTTATTGCAGCATTATTTACAATAGTCAAATTATGGAAGCAACCCAAGTGTCTATCAATAGATGAATGGATAAAGAAAATGTGGTGTGTGCACACATATATATACACATCGATATAACACACACAATGGAATATTACTCAACCATAAAATGAATGAAATCTTGCCATTTGCAACAGTAAGAATGGATCTAGAGGGTATAAGTCTAAATGAAATAAATCACAAATACCTTATGATTTCACTCATATGTGGAATTTAAGAAACAAATGAACAAAGAAAAAAAGAGGCAAAACAAAAAACCGACTCTTAAGTATAGAGAACAAACTAATGGTTACCAGAGGGGAGATAGAGGAGGTGAAATAGGTAAAAAGCATTAAGAGTATACTTATCATGATGAGCACTGAGTAATGTATAGAATTGTTGAATCACTATATTGTACACCTGACACCAATATAACACTGTATGTTAACTACTTTGGAATCCAAAATTAAAGAAAAAAGAACTCTGCTTCATCTCTCATTAGTGCAAACCACCTTGGTTGAACTTTAAGCCTTATAATAGTTATTGGCAGAATGTGGGTACCTCTTCCACATTATGTACCATTAGGAAGGCATCAAAAGTTCATGGATAAAACCATTAGTCAGTATTTTCTGCCTTTGCCCTCCCTCATTCCCTCACTGGTATGGTGCCCCCAAATCCAAAGGCTACTTTGTCATGACTAGGACTGTGTCCGGAAGAAGCTCCAACAGTTTCCTAACGTCCCAGATCTTCTCTTGCCATACTGTCTCAGATTGGTTTCCACCTCTCTAATCCTAGCAATACCACCAAAAGTACAGAATCTATCCATGGGAGAACTTCTAGCCTAAACTCAATATTTGCTTCAAAAGTTTCTAAAATTTAACACTACTTGTTGAACTTCTAGAGTTTAAGCAGCCCACTATCTGGATTCTTTTGGGACCCTATGGTCTGTGTCTCAAACTTAAGGATGGATGGTCACCACAGCTTGGACTGAGGCTGAAGGAAGAATGGGCATGGCCATGCCCTTCACATGTGTCTAGTAATGGCTTTAGCTTGACATTATGACAGATGGTTGTTTATTATTTAATGAATTATATAGGCAGATATTAAGAAGTGCCAAATGTGACCTAGCCCTGCCCATTTTCCAAGGGCAATATAAGTGTTGGTAATATGGCTTTTTATGCTCTTAGGAGAAAAAAAGAAACATTGATGTGACTGTATAAAAGACAAGGTGATACATGCATGATACATGGGTCTTCTGAGTTTTCTCTGAGGTAATTATTCTCAGAAGGCACAAACAGTGGAAGTGCTTTGGTCACCTCTGCCCAGGCACCCATCCATTTGAGGTGGCTCCTTGAAACAGTATGAGAAAGACCAGATGGAATTAAACCCACATGATTAAAGGAGAATAAGTGTGGGGAAGAGATCCAGGCCAGCAGGCAGAACAGGACACTTAAAGGGTAGAGCAATAGATGAGAGATGGTGCGGTGGCCCAGGCAGAGGTGGTAGCGGTGGTAGGGCTGTTGTTTATGTCACAGGTTGTCTAACACAAACAAATGGGTATTATTTGACAGCTGGGGATAGTGCTGTCTTGGAAAAACCAAGATTGGAAGATTCTTAAATATCTGGGCAGCATTAGGAAAGCCAGTGGGCAAGAGTGTATACTTGTTCAGGGGCATCTGCTAGATCTGGGACACAAGTTGAGGAGTGCATTTCAGGAAGTTATGAGAAGTGGGGTACAAGGTCACAGAGAGGTGAGCAACAAGAGAGAGTTAAGGCTGGGCATTGTGGTAATCTTTCTTAGCTGTTTCTAAAAACAGTATCCATCTGATATTGGTCTTAGGCCTAAGGAGTAGAGGCAACTGGAGCTGAGGAGACTGATAGACCCAAATAAGTCTCAGTCCCACATCACAAAGCTTTGATCTCTTGTATTTTCATATAAGTGCCATGACTTGTATGGCTGAGAGTTAGCACAGAAGGAAGGTGGGCTGGTCATAGTGATCACAGATCAACGGACAGAAACAGGTTGGGCAAAAGCACAGTAACCTAAAATGAAGTCTGAGAAGAGTACTGAGGAGTCAGTGCAGAAGTAAAGACTTAAAACCAAATGTTGTGGCATAAAAGGTTTCATGACTAGTGGCTCATTGGATGGAGAAGGAACTGTTACAGATAGAATAGCAAGGGAAGGATGCACTTGTTCAAGTGCCATTAGGACATTGTGGGTTAAAGGGTTATAGAACATCTGTCTTTTCTGGGATGCAGCATACAGTTGAGTCTTGTTTTTAAATTTTACATTTATTTTTATCCAATCAGAAAATCTCTGCCTTTAAATTAGATCATTTAGACCATGCATATGAAATGTGATTATCGATATGTTTGGGTTTAAATCTATTGTCTTGTTACGTATTTTGTATTTATCCAATATGTTCTTTGTTCTCTTCACTCTCACTTTCTGCCTTCTGTTGGATTAGTTGAACATTTAAAAAAATAATTTCATTTTATATCCTCTGTTGATTTATTAGCTTTAACTCTTTATTATGTTTTTATGGTGGTTGATTTATGATCTAGCCTATCATAGCCTACTTTCAAGTAATATGATACCACTTCATGTAAAATACAAGAAATTTCCAACAGTATAATTCTATTTTTCCTCTCACAGCCTTTGAGCTATCAGTGTCCTACATTTTATTTCTACATGTTTAAAAGTCCACAATACATTATTATTGTCACTGCTTTAAACAGCCATCCTTTAAAAAGATTAAAATAACAAAAAATTGTTACATTTATCCATATAGTTATTATTTCCAGTGTTCTTCTATCCTTTGCATGGATCTAGGTTTGTGTCCTTCTTCCTCAGAGATGTACTTTACCATTCCTTGTAATGCAGGTTTACTGTTGACGAATTTTTTCAGCTTCTGTATGTCTATAAAAGTTTCTATTTCACCTTTGTTTTTTAAGTATATTCTTGGATGAAGAATTCTAAGGTGATAATTTTACCTTCAGAAATTTGCTCCACTGTCTTCGAACTTCCCTTGCTTTAAACAAGACATCTATTATTCTTATCTTTGTTCCTCTGCACATAATATGTCCCTTTCCCCACCTTGTGGTTTTTTAAAATTATTTATCTATGTTTTAAAGCAACTTTATCATGATATGCCTTGGTGTAGTTTTCTTCATGTTTCTTTGCTTGGGGTTCAGAGGCCATCTTAGATTTGTGTGTTTATAGTTTTTATCAAATTTTGAAATTTCTTGGCCTTGATTTCTTCACATATTTTTTCTGTTCCCTGCTCAACTTTGTGATGCTAGTTACATGTGTATTAGGTTGCTTTAAATTGTTCTAGAGTTCACTGATTCTCTATTTTTTCCCCAGTCTTTACTCTCTCTGGATTTCATTTTGCATAATTTCTATTGTTATATCTTCAAGTTCACTAATCTTTCCTTCCATCACGTCTAATCTACTGTTAACACGATTCAGTGTATTTTTCATCTCAGACATTGATGTTTTCATTTCTAGTTGATTTGGGTCTATCTTCCATGTCTCTACTTATCATGTTCAATCTTTCCCCTAGGCTCTCAAGCATATGGAATATAGTTATAATTGTCTTTTTTTAATGTTTATTTATTTTTGAGAGAGAGTGTGCATGTGAGTGGGGGAGGGGCAGAAAGAGAGGGAGACAGAAGATCCAAACTGGGCTCTGACTGAACCACCCAGGTGCCCTGGAATATCATTATAATTATCTTAATGTCTTTGACTATTAATTCTACCATTTATGTTATTTCTGGGTAGGTTTCTATTAATTGATTTCCTCTCCCTTCATTGTGGATCACATTTTGCTGCTTCTTCACAGGTCTGGTAATTTGGATGCCAGACTGCTGCAAATTTTATCTTTTGAGTGCTGGATACCTTCATATTCCTATAAATATAGCTGAATTTTGTTTTGGGATGAGTTAAGTTGCTTGGAAAGAGCCTTTGATACCTTGTGATCTTGCTCTTAAGTTTTGCCAGGTGAGACTAGCAGTATTGAGTCTAGTGATAATTTTGTCCCACTAATGAAGCAAAACTCTTCTGAGTTCTCTATGGGACACTATGAATTGCGAGGTTTTTCATTTTGGCTAGTGGGAAGAGAATCTTTCCTAGCCCTGTGAGAAGTTAGGGGATTATTCCCTCTAATCCTTTTGTGAAATCCTTTTCCTGGCTTCAGGTAATTTTTTCACATGCATGTGAAGAAAGACTTGAGGGGGAGATCTCAAAGGTTGTCATCATGTGCAGCCTCTTGGTCTTCAGTACTCTGCCCTGAGAACTCAGTCAAGTTGGCTTCCCTGGACCACCTGTGTCATCTATTCAACATAGGGACACTGTGGGGTTTTCCTTGTGCTCTCCTCCCTGTGCTACATCTTGGACACACTCTGCAGGCAGTAACTGGGACAAATTTTGTTTTCCCCTCTCAGGATCACTGTCCTTCATTGCCTGATGTCCAATGTCTTGAAAACATATTTTCTTTAGTGTTTTGTTGTTTCGAGTAGGGGGTAAATCCAGTCCTTGTTACTCCATCTTGGCCAGAAGCAGAAGTTTATTTGTGTTTCCAAATGTTTTCCACCCATAAGGCTTGGTTTTTTTCAGGTGAGAAACAGAGGAGTCTTCCAAACCTCAATGCTCACTGGTGAGCAGGGTTAGGGAACACATTACCTTATATTACCAGGCTCGGAAACCTGTTCTCTGATCTATCTCTAACCTCAGTAATCTGCCTTGACTAACTTGCTTGGCTCTTGTTCTATATCTAGCTTTAACCTCTATAACCAAAATTCTTTAGCTTATTCTTTGTCCTCCTACAGAGCAGAAAATCCCTTAATAAACTCAGTTCCTAACTCCTTACAATAATATATATTCTACTTACACCCATTAACTTGACATTCATGCTTTCTTTCATTCATCAAGTGTTCAGAGTGCCTATTATGTACCAGGCACTCTTCTAGGTATCAGGAATACAATTGTAAGCAAAATTAGACACTATCTCTGCTTGTGTGGTTATTCCAGATATTTTCTGACTACAATAATCAATAAACATTGAAGTTTACACATGTGACCTTATCTGATTCTAGATTTAACCACAATGATTATAGTACAAAAACACTTGACTTCCTTCTTCCATTATGTAGCACCCTCAGTTGGAGTGAGACCACAAACATTTAGGTTAACTCTAAAGGCTTCTCAAAGCCATGTCATTTCCTGTGGTATCAACTTACTGCAAAGGCCACCACAGGATCAGTTATCCAATTTTGCTCATAAGTCCTGAACTAGAAACTGAGTTTCTTTTTTCTCATCTGGCTCCATGTTTTAAAAAATTCCCACTAAGCTTAAATTTCACCACTTGGATCTGTTTAGGCATATATTCAGCAAAATTACAATATGAAAGAAAGGCCATCCCTTAGTCATTTACTTGAACCAATAAATAACTCAGCTGATACCAGCCATCTCCTGGTCTTGTCCCTTCATTAGTCTTGTGATCCCTAGGGCACGGAGTTTGACTCCTAGTTTTTTCCTTTACCTTGAACCCTCACTGCTACCTTGCACCTATCCTACTCCAATACACATCCACTTATTAGAAAGGAAGACTCATACCCACTTCTCCCATTACGTATGAGGTAACATCTTTGAGTATCATTCCTGGCCTGTTGACCTATCCCTTATTCATTCCTCCATATGTTCCTCGATTCATAGATGACACCTATTGGTCTATGTTCTTCCACTGAGAGGATCTAATCTATTAAAAGGCTCTAACACTGAGATATCAATCTCTCTTTTCCCAGAAAAGAAAGACCAGTATGAGGCACAATCTTGGCTAAGAGGGTATTCTTGCAAACATGATTTCCCTCATGTGGGCTTTCCATGATCAGAATTTGGGGGTAGGAGGATATGTATGAGAGAAGGATGGAGAGTATGTTAGTAGCCAATGTGAATTGCTCATCTACACCACATCCTCCAACCTAGTTTTTATTGTTGTTGTTTTTTCCCCATGGGGGTCACAGCACAATTTATTGCCCAAAGAAAACACACACACCTGAGAGCAACTCCCCAAATAGGGAAAAATGAGAACAGAATACAGACTCTTTGGAACCAAGAAAGAAGGAAAAAATGGGGAGGCAAATTTCTCCCTTTCCTGGGACTTCACACAGAATCCTAGGGACCTGCTTCCCACCCTAGCTCCTCAGCAGCCCTGATTTTGGCCAGCAGCTTCCCAGAGAAGTAGGAGGAGGCAGGAGACCACAATGCCTAAAGCCCAGTTCCAGGGCTCCCTGGACACCCTCCCCAGGCTGAGGTGGAGGGGGTGCTGCAGCCACCATGTACTGTTGCCTGCTTTGGGCACCAGCCTCTCTAGGGTAGTGAGAAAGTCTAGATTCGGTGATGGGAGAGAGATTTTTGTGAGCCCATGAACCTCTAATATTCTAGAGTAGAGAGGCAGAGGGATTCCTGGAGGGGGAGAGCCAGAAGTGATATTTTGGTCACCATCTGCCTTACTCTTGCATCTACCATTCAATTGGGTCTACACACAAGAGGGGAAGAAAGTATCTCTTCTGGATCACTGCCTACTAGGTGATAAATGGCAGTGACTAGCTTAGGAGCTAGATAGGGAAAGATCATGTTTATAGGTGACATGTCATCTAGATTTATGATCTATAAGAATATGAGCAAAGGGGTCAACAAGATCCAGTTCCCCTGCCACTGGGCAGTGGAAACTCTCCCATGAAATTAGCCCCTTATTTGCTGTTGGTTCCTCATCATCCCACGTGCTCTGACAGTGAGGAGAGTGCAGTGGATGGTGGGGAAGTTGGAAGTTTGGACAGAACACTGATAGGGCTGTTATCCAGGAAACATCTTGACCCGGTGATCCCACCCTTCGCTTACAGGGTTCTGTTTCCTGGATGCGGCATGAGGAATTCTATGTGAAAAGCTAAATATAATCTTGACACAGTGTTTCTGGACAGGAAATGCAGTTTGAAAGTGAGGAAGATGATAAACATATTGACAAAGCATACACAAACATAAAAGTCTAGCCAAAGGAAAAAATGATAACCTTCATTCTGAAGACCTAGAAGAGCATATTGAAGGTATAGTATTTTCTGTTTGTGTTTTGTTTTAGGGCATCCTAAAGCAGGATGTGATGCAAAACTAAAACAATCCAAATTTCAGTTTTCTTTGATAAAACTCTTAAATAGAAAATGCAGAAACAGAGTATTTAAGAGTTTCTTATAACTTTTGCTTCATATTTTGGTGGTGCCTTTTTAAAATTTGAAATACCAGCACATGAAGTCTTTGGATGATAACGGAAGGTATATGGCTTTAGTCTGTCTTTGGAGACACTTGATTTCTTCTTTTTGATAGCCTTCTTTTTAAAAAAAAAATTTTTAACGTTTATTTATTTTTGAGACAGAGAGAGACAGAGCATGAACAGGGGAGGGGCAGAGAGAGAGGGAGACACAGAATCGGAAGCAGGCTCCAGGCTCCGAGCCATCAGCCCAGGGCCCAAAGTTTGATATGATAGCCTTCTTAACTGCCCTCTGTAGAGCTCACTTTCCAGAGTTTCACACCGACCTAAAAACAGGTGTGGTTCTCCTCTTTCAATTAGTAATCTATGTGCTGTTCCTCTAACTCTGTGAGTAAGCCCAGTTCCCCACTAACTATTCAAATGAGGCTAACACCAATTCACAATCTACACTTAACTCAAAAACTGCATAATGTTGGTTTTAAGCCTTATACTTTGGAGAATGTCAAACATATACCAAAGTAGAGAGGAACTTCTAATTGAATTGCCACATGTCCATCACTGGCCTGAATAGTGATCATCCAATCTATTCCCTCATCATCAACTCCCCGCTTCCAGGTTTACTTTGAAGCAAATTTCTAGATAATGTTCTACTGAGAACTTAAGACCTAATAGCTATGAATAGTAAATAATTTGGTTCTCTTTGTGTGTGTGCCTGATAACCCAGATATAGATGAATGCACCATTCTTCCATATTGCCACCAAAGATGCGTGAACACACCAGGATCATTTTATTGCCAGTGCAGTCCTGGGTTTGTTGGCCCCAAACCATATCATTTCTTCTGTAAATATTTCATTATGCATTTTGAAAATACAATCTCTTTAAAAATTACCCAGGATACCATTACACCCCCCAAATCTTCTTAATAATTCCTTAACATTTCAAATATCTCCACTCGATTATTTTGAAGAAAATATCAGGCATCTCAATATTTCATTTGTAAATAGTCCAGTCTATATACACCTTTTAAAAACCACCTTTTATTTTTTCTGAGCAAAATGAATGCCATTATCACACTTTAAAAAATTAATTCCTTTATATCATCAGATATCCAGTGTAAAAGTTTCCCAATGTTCTCATAAATGTTATTTTACAGTTGAGTTATTTGAATCTGGATCCAAACAAATCTACACATTACATTTGATAGCTATGTCCGTCACATCTCTTTTAATTTATGTGTTCTCCTCCTCTCTTTGTTTTTCTCAATAATTCATGCACTGAAGAATATGTCTCACATTCTGGATTGTTCAAGTTTACAGTCCAGCAGTGGTTCTGTTCTCCCTGAAAACATTCTTATTTTGCCTTCATCTTAAAAAAAAAAACTTTACTGAGACATACATGACACCCAATAAACTGCACACATTTAAAGTAGTATAATTTTATAAGTTTTGACACATGGGTATGCACTTTGATGCCATCACCACAATCAAGATAATAAACATATTGTCACTCCCAGATACATTTTGCTCTCTGAATCTGGGCACACACTTAACTTCCCCCAGTCTCAGTTTCCTTTCTGTAAAACAAGGGCATGTACAGGATAGATGTACAGAATTAGATGATCATTAATGTCTCATACATATCTAAGTTTCTATTATTCCCTCTTTGCCTGTTGCTCTATCAGGTATTGGGACAGATATATGTGAGTTTCATCTCTATAGAAAATCCACAGATGGAGCCTGTAGGTTAAATTGGTTTTTCATATTTCATAGGGTTTTCTTTAATTCAAATAAAATAAGAGGCCCTTTAAGCTGCTTCCTCTCTTGCATACCAGAAACATTCAGAAATTGGTTGCTCATTGCTGAAAATTGGCACATTTCTATTTAAGCTTCTGCTTCACAAATCTCCCATTTCAAACCTCTATGAAGCACTGTCCTTCTTCAAACCAGACTGAATGTAATGTAGGTTTGGGGCCCTGCAGGCACTCATCATTCTCTAAAACAGGAAAACACACCAGGACGATGGATCAAATGCTTCCCAGGGAGGAGTTGGAGAGATGCTGATTTTAAAATGTTCAAGAGATG
Organism: Panthera uncia; assembly: GCF_023721935.1. Lineage (NCBI taxonomy): Eukaryota > Metazoa > Chordata > Mammalia > Carnivora > Felidae > Panthera > Panthera uncia. The sequence goes on along the minus strand of NW_026057578.1, from coordinate 57,362,835 downwards.
ATCAAAATGAACATAGCAGGCAAGTGTTTAAAGCTGAGAAGATGGCAGCAAAGATAATTTGAATAAATCTGGATCTATAGGCCTGGTCTAGGCAGAAACTGCTGGCAGGGTATGAGCAAATTGGGGCCTGTAGTATTAATAAAAAGTATGGTGAAATTTTCCTGGAGATATGAAAATTTCAAGGACTCTCAGTAACACATTGGTTTGTTCCTTTACTCGCCCACTTGGTGTTAGGTATCTGGTAGGTCTGGGAACACGAAAATAAATAATCTGTCACCCCTAAGGAGTTTATTCACTTCCAGTAGATAAGAATGTGTGCTTGAATATCTATAATATGAAGCAGCCCATAATTGGGGCCCCAGTTTCCCCTCCTAGGAGGGTTAGACTTTAGGATCTCAAAGACAAAATACTCAAAGACAATTCAGATTTAAACTAAAAAGTTCATTTCATTGTATCCATTAGTGTAAAAGCCCTTAATTCAAACACACATTCATTCAGGATGCCCCTAGCATTGTGGGTACAGTTTCCTTTCCCTGGAAATCTTTCCCATCCTTTCCCCTGGCTAATTCCTATCTCCTTCCATATCTCAATTTAGGTGTCTTTTATTCTGGGAAGTCTGCTCCGACCTCTAAGTTTTGATTAATACTACATGTCCCCCATCACTCTACTTATTAAGTGTCTATTATTCATTGGAGCCACCCAGTGGCCCCGTGCAGCAGGAAAGAGTAATTGGCTCTATCTGCTAACTGTTCCAGCATTAGAAAAAATCCCCAAAGTGAATGCTTAAAAATAACAACTATATATGTAGCTCATAATTTTGTGGGCTGGGTGGCTGGTTCTGTTGTGCACTGGCCTGACTGGTCTCGTCCAGCATCACACATGCATCTGCAGTCAGCAGGAAGCTGGATGATCTAGGGCCATCGCCAGGCGGCTCTTCCCCAATCCCCGTGGCCTTCCATTCAGCAGTGGAGCTCAGCAACTCTTCACAGTGTCATCCCACCCACTATATTGCTTACAAGTCACAAGGCTGTCCTAGATTCAAAGGGTCAGGAAATAGACTTCACCTTTTGATGGAAGGAACTGCAAAATACTGTAGCCATTTTTGTAATCCATTGCCCCAACTTTCAAACTGAGACAGGTTTTCTCAGGGAAAGAGCTGTGCTTTGTGTAAAATAAAGAAAGGGGTCCTCAGGGAGTTGTCAGGATAGACTTGGAATGAGCAAAGTAAATTTCTTTGAATTTAAAAAGTCTAAAAAAATTGTTTTAAATTTCCATTGGCACCCAGGAAGTGAGAGGGCTGTGGGGAGCAAGAAGAGAGCCAGTACTCTGAAGGCTGATGCAGTGCCTTGCACACTCACACACACATACTACTCAGACTTTCACCAAAGTTCTCCACGAGCAGCCAGACCTATGATACTTTGGAGAGGGAAGTCAGATGGGAGGTGTCCAGGGGAGGTGACACGGAGCAGCAAGGAGGAGTTGCAGACACCCAGAATCTTAAACCTTCATCATTTCTGATTTTTCCTTTAACATGGGCAATTTTAAGGACATCACTGGATTCTACATTTGTGCTTTAAGCAATGCTTTTTTTTTTTCTTTTACATTTTTTGGTGAAAATTTCAAACATTATGAAAGTAGAAAGAATGGTTTAATGAATACCTATGTACCCAAATCTCTGCTCCCACTGTGATCAACTCATAAACTAGCTTGGTTCACCTTCTGGCTACCACAGGTTTTGAAGCAAATCTTGGATGTCTCCTCTGTAAATATTTCTATTTGTATATCTAGAAGATAGGGAATTGTATCAAAAGTGTATATTTATCACAACTTTACAAATTTAATAATAATTCCTTAAAATTATCAAATATGAAATCAATATTCAGATTTCCAATTAGGTCCATACATTCCAAGTGCTTGATGTGTTTTAAATCTATTAACCTATAAGATGCCCTTCTGATATTCTCTCTCTATTTCTTCCAGTATATTTATTGAAGAAACCAGGTCATTTTTCCTAGAGCTCCCCCTGGTCTGGATTTTATGGATGGCAACTCCATGCTGCCATTTAACATGTTCATTTATCTTTCTTCTATTTTTCCTGTAAATGGGTAATTGGATCTAGAGGTTTGATTACTTTCCAATTCATTTATTTTGGAAAGACTACTTCATAAGTGATAAAGGCTACCCTTTTATTTTGGAAGACATTTTCCAGACTCCTGGCTTTACAATTCTGTTACATATTTTATATTAGTATGAATTTTGAATAAATAAAATATTCACAATCTTTTCCTTCCAATTAATGAATAAATTTTGGGTTTTTTTCCACATTTCCTACTCTGGCAAAAAATACAGGGAGTGAGGAATATGCATAGTTTTTTGAAATGCCAAAGCAATAAATTTTCAAATCAGTTTGGAAGTGCCTTTGATATATGTGTGATCTAATTTCCAGCATTCAGCAATAAAACACTGTGAGAAGACTTAGTGAAATGTCTAACACACTGGTGTGAGCAGTAAAATGGAAGCAATTGGTTACAGAAAAGGGAAACCGCAGCCACAGGAGGTTTAGCTATTCAGAGGAAAGAATAAGAGAAGCTGGGGTTGCCAGTAACTTCTGGCACCCTGTGGCAAACATCAGCCATCTCAAGAAGATGTTTCTGTCTCTGCTGGCCATCAGTAAACATCCGGGTTAGCTAGCAACTATTCATGATCTTATTGTCAATTAAGGGTTGGCAACTGGGCTATAATGTGTTCGTAAATACACACGGAGCCCTTACAGCATTTCTTAAAAGGAATTGCTGTCTCTATTGGAACTATGCCGGCTGTGAAAGCAATATTTTTTCTTATTATCTACTTCATCTAACAATCTCTTGTAAAAAGAACAATGACTTCAGAGCTAGTTAATAGCACCAAATATGAAGAAGGAAGGTACAAACCGAGCAGCTCCCCCTCCTCCCAAAATTCCTGCAGGTGGAAATCTGTGGAGTAGAGCTGGCCTCTGGAGAAAAGGCTGGTCTAACTGACATGCTATATATAGAATCCAGGAAAAGAAAGTGACCTTTGTGCCCTGCATCTAAAGGCTATCAGGCGGCAGGCCTGAAGTTCAATATGTCCTTGGCTTCCCCATCTTCATCCCTTTGTTTGATTTTTATGAGAATCTGTATGGGGTGGGGGGTGCCTCTCTCTCTTTCTTTTTTCTTTAGTCTTTTTGTTTTGTAAAACTATTCCGTTCTCTTATTTTTAGGACATAGGAAGCAATGCACAGAGGTGGCTTCCATAGAGAAGCTATAAATGGCTACATTTTAACTTGATACCATGGAAGTTGGGAAAGTGATGCACTGCTGTATGGTTGCTAATTCCTGCTGAAAACAGTCCCAGATTAGGCCTGGTGCCAATGAAAATGCCTCCCCGCCCCACCACTACCACCAGCTACCAGCGGAGGGTAGAGTGTGAAGAAGGAATTGCAGAGCAGTGGAACAAGCATTAGGCTGGATGAGCTGCACGTGAGTTTCCTCAGTCAGAAATTAAGCTGACATAGTTAAGTGTCTGACTCTGCTCTCAGCTCAGGCATGATCTCAATGTTTGTGGGATCGAGCTCCACGTTGAGCTCTGCACTGACAACATGGATCCTACTTGGGATTCTCTCTCTCCCTCTCTCCTGCTCAGGCATGCCCTCTCTCTCTTTCTCTCTCTCAAAATAAATAAATAAACTTAAAAAAAAAAAGTTACCTAGCGGGTTGAAATCAGGTGCTCTGCAAGGTCCCAGCAGCCCCACCTGCCTCTCAACTCTCAGAGGTGTTCTAGATGATCGTATTAGTTTCCTGCCTGCTGCTGTAACAAGTTAACAGAAATGTAGTGGCTTAAAACAACAACATAAATTTATTATCCTACAGTTCTGAATGTCAGAAGTCCCACATGGGTCTCACTGGGCCAAAACAAAGGCATCAGTGGGGCTGCGTTCCTTTCTGTAGGTTCCAGGGGAAAATCCATTCCTTGCCTTTTCCAGCATCCAGTGGCCCTTCCCTCATCTGCAAAGCCAAGTCCTTCCCATGCTGGCATTTCCCTAGTTTTCTGCAGCCAGAACTGTTCTCTGACTTTAAGGATTCATGTGGTTAGATTGGGCCATCTCATTAATCCAAGAAAGTCTTTCCATCTTAAGGCCTTTATCATAGCTGCAAAATCCCCTTCATCACATCAGGTAACATATTCACAGGTATTGGCAATGAGGGTGTGGAATACCTTTGGGACCCACATTCTGCATACCACAAAGATCACATTTGCCTTAGGAAGAGGAAAAGAAAGACAAATGAGGAAGGAAATGTTTTCAAAGAGACTTTAAAGTCCACATTCTTTACCCTGTCATTTAAGACCCTTTAATCAATCCACCTGTCCAAAATTGTTGCCCCATTTTTCCACTTGAAATAGCCTCTACCTAAACTGAATAATGCATGGTCTGGGCTTTGCCTCTTCCCACACTGTTTCTATTCCTGAGAGTCTGTGCAATCCCACCCCTTCTCAGCATTACTGCTTTCCCTCAAAGTCCAGCTAATGCACATCTCTTAAAAGCCTTCCCCAATAGTCCAAGAGAGAAGAAAAACATCAGTATTTTGTCTGTTATCTTTTGTTAACAAGCCTTCTGCCTGGTCTTATGGCTCCTGTCCCACAAGACTGCATGTTCCCTGAGGCCCTGATGTGTGTGCTCCCATGCCTTGCATACAGCAGGAAATGCATCTATGTGTGTTGACTAAAGGCCTGAATGACCTTCAGTGGACTTGTAGTGGGAAGAAAGAGGCCACAGAGGGAATACCATAGATGGCATTCTGCACCATTATATCTTCGAACTGGGCATGAAGCACCTCATTGGTGTTTGCCCCTAAAGAAGGAAAAGCTACCTGTATACACAGAGGGCATGTGGGTCCTAACAAGAGGGAGTACCCATACCCCCTTTAGGAAAAATGGACACAGCCTGATTATGTGCAAGGCCTAGAAGTAGGAGGGAGAAGTCATCAAGGCTTCCCATTACCCCCTTCACTCCCCACTTGCCCCACTCCTCTCCATACATAGGTAGGAGGAAATTGTGTGTGGTATTGTTGCAACAGTAGAGAACTAGGTCACAAAACAGTTGAGACTGTTCCTACTTAGTAACTCTCTTACAGGTTGAATTGTATCCCCCCATAAATTCATATGTTGAAGTACTCCCAGTAGCCTCAGAATGTGACCTATTCAGAAACAGGGTCTTTGCAGATGTAACTAGTTAAGATAAGGTCATAGTGGAATATGCTAGACCCAAATTCAATATGACTTGTGTCATTATAAAAAGGAGAAATTTTGACAGGGAGAAGGCCATATGAAGATTGGAGTTAGACTGCCACAAGTCAAGGAACTAGCAGAAGCTGGGAAAAAGGCCTGGAACAGATACTTCCCTAATTTCTTCAGAGGGAATATCACCCTGCCCACACCTTGACCTCAGACTTCTGGCCTCCAGAACTGTGAAACAATAAATTTGTTGTTCTAAGCCACCTGGTTTGCAGTGCTTTGTTACGGCAGCCCGAGGAAACTAATACAAACTCATACTCATTTTGGTTGACTTCCTGTGAAAGCAAATTTTCTTCTGTGGACAGAGTAACTTTGGGCTTGTTACTTCTCTAAACCTCAATTTCCTCATCTGTATGAGGTGCATGTGAGGATAAATGTGATCTTGAACATCAAGCAACTAGCTTAGTTCTCTGCACATTAAAAGCTCTCAATAAATGTGGTGATTTTATGCTTAGTTCACATAGAGATGTGGACATGTTCAGTTGGTGGTCAGGGCTGGCTAGAGCATGAGGCATCAGGGAGGTATCTGGGCATGGGGGCTGGAAACAGAGGTGGAGCCAGATTATAAAGCTGAGGGAGATATCGGGGAAACCTCATAATGGCACCCCTTCAGTTTTACCTGGCTCATCTATTTTTTTGCCTATCTCTACCCCATCTTCATCCCCTCCTTCCTGCTGGCTGCTGTGCTGAAGAGGAAAGGAAATGTATCTAAGTTTATAGTTCATGTTAATTCCCTCAATCAGCAAAGTGGGAAAATCACCCAATTGGTGGAACCTAGTTTATAATAATATATGTGGAATAAGTGAATAAATAAATGGATGAGTAAATGAATGAATGAACAAATGAATGGACGGATGTATCTCTTGGCCCCACAAACTCCACGTCTTTGTACCCCACATCTCCATTAAAAAGTAGGCTTTGCTTTGGCTCCCACTGTCATTCAAATGGTAGCAATTTGACCATCTGTCTCAGATCCAAGAGACTTTAGCAGTTACATGAGAAGAAATGATGTAAACATGGGAAGAACACCAATGAACTTAAATCCTTTGGTGGGTCTTACTTCAATAGTGAAGCCTGACATTTCAGCCTGACTTTGTGGGGCTTTCAACACTAGCCTTCCCTCTCCCATGCCATGGTTTCCCTCACACAGCCTTTTGCCCAATCCCAGCTCACCTGGTGATTAACATCACTGTCTATCCACCCTCCCCTCAAACACACGCACATTTGCTCTAAGATGCTCCCAATCAGCATAAATCTTGGGTCTCTGCTCCCCTTGACATCACCCCAAGGCTACTACACCAGCCAGAGACATAAATGACAGAAGAGAATGCACCCCTTCTTAGATCAGATTTACTTCCATATTTTTTCCTTCTTGATCATGTCTTCGATAACAAACTTGTTAATTCCCTATCCTTGCACAGTTGGACTGCTAAGGCCTTTTTGCCCCATCCTCAGTCAATATGTAGCTCATACCTATCCGTGAGACCTATACATCCCAGCCTATGCCCTGATCCCATAGTTCCAGAGCTCTGCTTTGTTCTCCTACAGCTGGGCTACCCCAAACTTGCTGCCCATGATTCCATGGGGAACTCGTTCCCACCTGGCTACTCGGAGGCTCTATTTGGTATATTTCCTCCTCCCCCCTGGTCTTACTCATCACTTCTCTCAAACACCTGAAAAATTTACCAACAGCCCGTCAATGCCTCTCAAGGCACTTGGCTTTTAACCTCAAGTTCCCCCAGTGACTGAGAGTCTAGTTCTGGTTCAGCTCAGACCCTCTTCAGGCTGTGCATCTGCTGGCCTTGTACTCTTGTCTCCTGCTGTCTACTGGGCCCTGGGCTATTCAGTCCTGTCTTCAAGCCCTCATTACCACCTTTGACACTTGCTTGTGCACAATCAGTGTTGTCCATAAGAGGTAAATCCCCTATTGGTTTATTTCTACAAAATTTTGCTTCCTTCTAAAGTCCTCTGCTGGCTCCTGGCTGTGGCCATGGAGGACCGGAGTTCTCTCTTTTGAAGTGTTCCACATTTTTACTTGAAGTGCTATTCTGAGAGTGGGTGGCAGGGTGGATCGTTTCCTCTTTGGAAGGGAAGGTGAAATGAATTCCTCCATTTGCATAACACCCTGGCACTTCCAATTCTGCTACTAACATCTCCTCACCCGAAACCACCCCTCTCTTGTTAGTCCTATGCAATCATGTTGTGCCTGATAGCAAGTACCTTACATGTGCATAACTCATTTCCATTTCCTCTCTTGCCACACAACTAGGAAATGGGACTGGGGCTGGCCTGTGTGAAGAGTTCTAGAAAGAAGGTGGATGAGTTAACAAGGGGATGCTAAAGAGAAGGAAAACATCAAAAGAAGAGCCCTCTTTACTAGCCTTTTAAACTCTTAAACAGCAGAGAGGAATAAAGACTTTTATTCTCATGGCGTATTTCTCCTTAAAGATGAGCATTTCTTTCTTTCATTCTAGAGTTTTAATTAAACATTTAAAATAAAAGGATCTCTTATTATCTTTCTGGTTTGTAAAGAAATATCACCTCCACACTGATCTCACAAAGAGAACCTGGAACTCAAAATTGAAACTCTTTGCTTTCAATTGCAGGGCTAGGAAGCACTTGGAGCAGGTGGAGCCAGCTCCACTCACAAAGGGCTGTAATGTCTGTATCCTCTGTCACACTGCTTCCAGACATCTGCTGGCTAATTTTTTGGTATGATTATTAAAATAATGCAATGCAGGGGCACCTGGGTGGTTCAGTCGGTTGAGCGTCCGACTTCGGCTCAGGTCATGATCTCACAGCTCGTGAGTTCGAGCCCCGCGTCAGGCTCTGTGCTGACAGCTTGGAGCCTGGAGCCTGCTTTGGATCCTGTGTCTCCCTCTCTCTCTGCCCCTAACCCACTCGCATCCTGTCTCTGTCTCTCTCAAAAAATAAATAAACATTAAAACAATTTAAAAAAAATTTTTTTTTCAACATTTATTTATTTTTGAGACAGAGAGAGAGCACGAACAGGGGAGGGGCAGAGAGAGAGGGAGACACAGAATCTGAAACAGGCTCCAGGCTCTGAGCTGTCAGCACAGAGCCCGATGCGGGGCTCGAACTCACGGACTGTGAGATCATGACCTGAGCCGAAGTCAGACGCTTAACCGACCAAGCCACCCAGGCGCCCCAAAACAATATTTTAAATAATGCAATACAAAGCTAAATTGCCAAGCTTCCAAGCAATACAGAAATAGGCAAATTTCTGCTTTGAGAGCAGGTTAGGCCCCTCCTTTCAATGATTCTGGGCCTCAGGGACACACAATGGCCACATCTGCCTTCATCTTTCCTTAGCAAAGCCTTGCAGTGGGAAGAGCTGACAGAGCCACCAGAGGAAGCTACTGAGCACATCTTTTTCCCACTGCAGAAGGTGCCCTCAAGGTTTAGAGTCCATTCTTCCTTCCACTTGAACCCCCTTTGTCATCTAGAGAAAAAGATGCTATCACTACACTCACGTTTTCCCCTAAACTGCCCACTTCATAGCAGAGGAGAAATGGGTATATTTCCCATCGCACAGCAGTATGGAAAGAACCTCTCAGGGGCAGGCACAGTGCCCTTTGGAGTTGTGTCTTTCCATGATGTCAGCTTTATTCATCTGTAAAACAAGGTTAACCCAATTGTTAAGCAGTTTCAGGATTCCAAACTCAATGACATTTCACTATGCATTGAACTTGACTTCATACACGTCACACAAAGTGAGGCACAATGCCAAGTCACACTACAAGCAAGATACAACAAGAAGTAAGAAGTTAACAAACCAAATGCAAAGTCAGTCTGTGAGCACACAGCTGAGTTGAAGACTCTGTCCGGTCTGGGTCAACTCTCAGCACTTACTGCTTCTTATGTTCAAGCAGTGGAGGATCTGTTATGTTCAGAGATCAGTCAGGCAGAGCCTTTGGCAGCAGTTGCCTTTTTGATGTGATCAGACGTGAAAGGGTCAGCATCTGGAGAGTCTGACAGTTTGCTGCAAAAGTCTTTCCTTTTTAAAGGTATTTAATCAGTCTTGGGCCTTTGCAGGTCTCCTGTGGTTCTGCTGGTTATCAGTTCTGGGTGTTGTCAGCCTGTGATGGTTTTGGCAATATCTGGTCTTAGCTACAATGCCCTTGGCTGCTTAGGTCACTGTTTGACGTGAGTCACTGCTTGACATGAGTGACTCCATCTTGCTCTCTACGGCAAGTTTCTTAAATCTCCTGAGCCAGGGTTGTCTGTACATCGGCGACTGTAATGATCAATTGTATATGCCAACTTGACTGGGCCACATGGTGCCCAGATGTTTGGTCAAAGATTATTCTGGGTGTATTTGTGAGGATGTTTCTGGATGAGATTAGCATTTAAATCAATAGACTGAGTAAAACAGATTGCCTCCCAATACAGGTGAGCCTCATCCAGTCAGGCAAAGACTTGAATAGAACAAAAGGCTGACCCTACCCCAAGTAAGATAGAATTCTTCTGCCTGAGTGCCTTTGAACTGAGACACTGGCTTTTTCTGGTCTTAGACTTGAACCGAAATATGAGCTCTTCCTGGGTCTTGAGCTTGCCAGCCTTTGGACTGGAACTGACCCCATTGGTTCTCCTAGTTCACAGGCTTTGGGTCTCAGACTAGACATAAACCATTAGTTTTCCTGGGTGTCCAGCTTGCCAACTCACCCTGAAGATCTTGGACCTTGCCAGCCTCCATAATTGGGTAGGCTAATTCCTTATCTATCTATCTATCTATTCCTCCTATTGGTTCTGTCTCTCTGGAGAATCCTAATACAGCAATAAATGAGACTAAATGAGGAAAGCCAAGGACTTGATATACAGAAAGCAGAAGGCTCTCTACCTTCCTAAATGTTCAGAGTTCCAGAGACTGGAACCCCCAACCCAACCTTGGCTGACAGTCACTTGATGAGGTTCCCAGGCGCTCAATTGCATATTTCTGTTGAGCTCACATCTACCTCTATTCCTAGAGGAAGCCCTTGAGGGCCACAGAAGGTTTCACTGTTTGTGAAATGGGAATGAAATGATCTTATCAATAGGAATTGTTTTCCAAATGTCCTGAAGAGGGTCAGTATCCTCACTGTTTTGATAATGATGACCTTTGTGGGCTTCCCCTCACAGAGTGAGCTAGTGTAACACAAAGAACTGCATTCCTCAGTGGAAAAGAAAGGGCCTCAATGTGGAATGTGGGCTTACATTGCCTTTTAATGGCCACTGCAAAAGACAGCCCAAGTATTATAAAATGCCTTGATTTTTCTTTTTCTATTTTCACACTAAGATCTGTAAAATAATAATAAAACCAGAAAATTCTAAACCTGAAGCAGAGAATTACATCAACATATTTATCAGAGACCGAGTTTAATCAAATACAAATCAAGTCACATATTTGCAACATCTTAATTTGTACTAATTAAGAGAAGTTTTGAGTGATTTCCTTCCCCCACTCCACATAACACTTCTATTTTGGGATGGACAGATATCTTCTCCACTTCAACTTTTCATTTATTTGGTTTTTCACTGATCATTAGCACTTAGCTTTCTTCCATGGGTTGTATTAGTTTGCGATCAACTTTGAAATGCTCTGAAGGAACAGTGAGTTCAGAAGCCATCTGATGCATCTTGCCTTACATAAATGGATTTTTTACCTCTTCGAACAACTCCTGAGCTAATAACATGGAGTAGGAAGCTTGTCATGGGAAAAGGAGATTGGTAGTCATTACCAGTGGTAACAGAGAAGCTATCTTTACCTTCACATCTACCCAAAAGGGTAATTACCTTAACATCCACTCAGAAAGAGACTCTTCCTAGCAATGCATGTGACTTTTCCATGGTTCTTGAGGCACTCCTCATTTGGGGGAGGCTGCCACTATTTAGTTTTATCCACTGACCACAAACAAGTGGTAACTCCATTTCCAGACACAGAAAACCAACTTCCTTTTCTGATTTCTCCAGTTCCTGTTATCCAGGATGGAGCCCAAGAGAAAAGGACTAGCATAGTCCAAGTTTGAGCTAAAAGCTTGGGCTGCAGGTGTGAAGAACAAGGTATAAGTGTTAATGGGATAATGGTTGGATTTTGGCTTAGAGGAGTTATAGGGTATATATATATTCTTACTTCTGAGTCCAGAGAAGGAGTATTGAATTGGATGAATGGGAAGACATTACAAAATTCTGAGGATTAGAACTCCCAGGTGCTGAGAATTTGTGTAAGACTCCTCTTCACTAGTGAGAAAGAAAGGTCTCAAACTTGGAACATGGCATCAGTAGGTGCCTAGAAAGAGCTCTGATAAAACCCAAGGGGCAGGAATTAACTCTGCTTACAGATAGCACTGAAAGCACTAATCTAGCACTAAGTAAGCAGTAAAATCTTTCTGTTTCAACTTCAAAGAGACTCAAGGACGGAATGACTGTGCCCTGGCAGCTTCCCCTTTGAGGGCTGGACCCCTCACCTCAGTGCTCCGAGGGCAAGCCAACAATCTGTGTGGAGAGGGAAGGGCAAACAACACTGATAAAATGCTTCCAAGGGACAGACAGAATGAATGCAAATATGACCAATCAATACCTAGATTCTATCTGATATGGCATCAAAGCCGACAGTTTACACATAAGCAAATACAATGAATCAACACATAGAAGCAATTTGAGAAATGTAAATGTAAAATTTTCTCATAAAATTTTATGAGAGCATGAGGTACCTATAAAGCTCACAAGTAAATAAGAATGTAAATATTCAGCTTGGTCAGACTCAATTAAATTGGTTGGATCTTTAGGGACAACAATAAGGCAATATGTATAATAAAAGTTACAAATTTGTTTTATGACTTCTTATAACCCAATGCTCTACTTTGGGAATTATGCCACATATAAATTATATACCTACAATTGTAAAAAAATAGGAATCATTTCAGATGCTTGAGAGTAGGGAATTGGTTAAATAAATTATGGCACCTTAACCTAAAAGCATATGGACATATCCCATTATTTTATAGATGAATGACACTCAGGAGTTTAAATTCAGGATGGTGAATAATTTTCTTTTTTTTAATGTTTATTTATTTTTGAGAGAGAGAGAGAGAGAGGGAGAGCACATGCACAAGAGTGGGAGAGGGGCAGAGAGACGGAAACAGAGGATCCAAAGTGGGCTCCACGCTGACAGCAGAGAGCCCGATGTGCGGCTAGAACTCAGGAACTGGGAGATCATGACCTAAGCTGAAGGCAGATGCTTAACGAACAGCCATCCAGGTGCCCCTGAATAGTTTTTCATCTTACGCTCCAATTCTCTTAGTAGTATGTCTTAGAGTTCTAAACTGAAAAGGCCTGAGGCAGTATTTGGCCTCCTTAGAAGGAAAACCTGATCAATTAGCAATATTTGCTAAGGGGTTGAGATGGAAGATGAGGTGTGGGAGGAGGCTCTATGCACCTAACCATGAGCCCTGGGTTATGGGGCTGACCAAGAGCACATATGAGCAGTGGAACCAGTCTCCTTCACTGTGTTCTATAACACAAGCCTTCAACTGGGGTTTGAGGATTCCCGTGGGTGGGCAAAGATATCCCAAGGCTACTCTGGAAGTTTCACAGGAATGTATTACATGACCCTCCATATGTGTATATATCCTTTCCTATAGTGGATATATACAAGGCTGAGATCTGGTCTGAGTTCTCAAAAGTGTATTACCACTTGAGAAAGGTGGGCATGCTACTTTATCACCTGAAATCTTTATTTATTTATTTAATTTTATTTTAATTGCAGTAATAAATTACATGGATCTTCAACTTAATTTTATAAAATTATAACCTTTTTAACCTAATAGCAAAAAAGAAACAATATGCCAGCTCTTGGCATTGTTTATCTTTCATTAAATGCATAAGAAACACTTGATCATGATGTATTTAACTTAGAGATTTACTTCCAAAAAATTCTGCCTTTTACATTTAATTTTGTATTGGAGTTGATAATATATTTATGTTGTTTTGATAAATCATGTTCTAAAAGAATAATTATAATGAAAAGTTAAACTGTAAGAAAAATTAATGCATAAAGTATTATGATTACACTGAAATGTAAAATTTCAGTTTCTGTACATTTGTTTTGTACAGTGGGATAGCCCAAAAGGCACTTTCAAGCATAACAATATAGTCTGCAGACAAAAAGCTGTGGAGAAAGAGAATTGGAAATACAGATTCAAGAAGAAAAAACTACCTCAATTAATTTTTTTAATGGATGTTGGTGAGTATCGAATTGTTATAGCTTTGCAATTCCATTATAAACTATTCAAGATTGATATGTTTTATTTTTGATATTCAAATATTTGCATCAACACAACTATTTAAATTTATGTGGAAATTTTAAATGTCAACTAAAAATATGTAATGGAGCAAACATTTTTGAAATTCTTTTAGGGAGTATGTGACAAAAATCTTTGTAAACTACTATTCTTCAAAGGTAGTCTTGTTACCAATGCCTCACAAAGAAAGGTATCTTGATTAAATAAACTTGGGGAATATTTCAAATCCCCACTTTTAAAACTTATACCACATATTGAATATTCTAGGAAATCTTATGGCTAAAAAAGCATGTTAAACTTGGTTTAATCCAGTGTCTCAGAAACTAAGCTGATCCCAGATTTCTATTTTCTTAGATATCCCTTTTAATGTCCATGGGATAGCCTTGGGGAAAAGCTGCCTTGTCATACCCCTCTATCTACTTAGATTAAATAAATGTTCTCATAAAAAATTTGTGAGTCAAATAGTGAGAAAAGTAGAACAAAATAATATTGACACATATGACAACCATGCAAAACTGTTTCTGGCTGAAATAATTTTGGGACCAATGTAAACAGCTTAGCGTTTCCTGTTTTTTCCTTTTGTAAAGTTGCTTAGGACAAAGATAAGAAGAAAAGGGAGAGAATGAGGAAGGGTGTGTCTAGGCATAAAGGAATTAATTACAGCTGGAGACTGATTGATTCAGGAGAAGGTCCTCAGTACAAAATAAGGCTCAGAGTCCCACGGGCCATCCAGATCCTGGAAGATGTACTGGGTCCACACCAAACATCAGTATCTGGGGAACTGTCCCAAATAAAGAAGTTATTTTACCTGTAGAGCTCAGCTCTTGAGGATAATTATTCATTGCAATCTGGTAGACACAGCAAACTTTATGTTTCATGGGCAAAAGGGCCAATCTCAAATTTGTAAATGAACGGTTTATGACATTTGGATAAGACATCTCCAGCTCATGCCATTTCTCTAATAAAACATCTTGGGAAGAACTGGAGCAGCTGGCTGAGGTTTATGATCTCCAGGGGAAGCTAAGTTTCTTCTTCCCAAAGAATTCATCTCTTGCAGGTGCTTGCATTTCTGTGGCAGACTCAGTTTGTCACATCTTAGTGACAATTTCCTATAAAACAAAGTCTCCTAACTTTAAAAGGAAGAAGAGATCTTAGGGGAGCAATGCCATATAAAATCCAACATGAGGCTGTTGTCACCCACAGTGAACACATCTACTAGAGAGCCACCAGTCTCAGTCCTCTAAATAGACTTGCCTCCTGGATGAGGATCTGTACTACTGGAATTCAGCTAGGCCTACATCATGACAGGAGGGAAGAGAACAAGCTCAGAATACCACCTTTAGTCTCAGGAAAATATTTGGGCAGCTGAGCTCCCTAAATAAAGCTGTCAGTCCTTAAAAGTAATCTACCCATGATTATCTGAGAGTTTACCTAATCGCAGATTATCTATATTAATTGTGTGTGTGTGTGTGTGTGTGTGTGTGTGTGTTCTGAAAATAGCCACGACAATTACCTACTATCCTACATGTTCTTATATTTTTACTAAGGTGAAATTCAATAACATATAATTAACTATTTTTAAGTATACAATTCAGGGGCGCGTGAGTGGCTCAGTCAGTTAAGCGACCAACTCTTGATTTCGGCTCAAGTCATGATCTCACAGTTGGTGAGTTTAAGCCATGCGTCAGCCTCTGCGTGGACAGCAAGGAGCCTGCTAGGCATTCCTTCTCTCCCTCTCTCTCTGTCCCTACCTCCCCCTCTCAAAATAAATAAACTTTTTAAAAAAAGTATACAATTCAGTGGTATGTATGATATTCACAAGGTTGTAAAAACTAGTTCCAGCTAGCTTCAAAAATTTTTCATTATCCCATAAAAATATACCATGCCCATTAAGTAATTACTCCTTACCACCACCATCCCCAAACACATGCCTGGTAATTTCTAATTTTCCCATCTCTATTGATTTGCTTATTCTGAATTTCTTATTTGCTTATTCTGAATTCCTAAGGAATGTTGGTCTATAGGTTTTCTTACAGTATCTTTGTCTGGCTTTGGCATCAGAATAATTCTGGCTTCAGAATGTATTAAAATGTGTTTCCTTTTCTTCTAAAATTTTGGAAGAGTTTGAGTAGAGTTGGTGTTTAATTCCCTTTAAAATGGTGAAATTTAGAGAACTTTCAGGGAAGATGGCAAAATAGGAAGACCCTAAGTTCACCTCACCCATAGATACAACTAAATAGTACCCACATCACTGTAAATGACTCAGAAAATGACCTGAAGCCTGGCAGAACAGACTCTTCACAGCTAAATGTAGAGAAAAGGCCACATCAAAGAGGATAGGAAGGGCAAAGATGTGGTTGAGAGCTAAACAGACCCATGGGACTGTCCACAGGAGGGAAGGATGCCTCAGGCATGCAGAGGAAAGAAAGCCAGATCTTCACACTAAGTACCCCAGGCAAAAGGAACCTGCATGAAAACCAGAGGGCCTGAATTTCCCAAATTCTTACAATAAACACCTGGAACTTTAAAACTCAGCAAGCTCAGCCCTGGGAGAACCAGGAGGGTGATAGGAAACTCAGTGCCCACCCTTAAAGAGACTGTACAACAAACAGCTCTGCTGAAATATAGCATAGAAGTAGCATTTAAAAAATGCCTGGCATATGCAGGAGGTAGATTTGTTTATTAACCTCAGAGCATGGAGGGGCAGGAATCCTTGGGAGCCTTCTTCAGGAACAAAGGAGTAGACAGGTGCCATTTCCTTTCCCTGTCTCCCAGCGTAGACACAAGGACACCTGCGGGGAGCAGTGCAGTGCCAATGCTCTCTAAATAACTTGCTAACACTGTGCAACTGGCCCCCACATTTTCCTGAGGACATGGCCCCTCCAGCCAGGCCTTGGCTCCGGATCCTTTCTCATAGCAGACCTGTGCAATCCTTGCTAACACTGCATGTCCCACCCCTATATCCTCCTGCCATATGCCCTTGGCTGGAATCATATAGCCTCCCAAAACTGACAGGAAGAAATAGAAAATTTGAACAGACTGATTACCAGCAATGAAATTGAATCAGTAATCAAAACACTCCCAACAAACAAAAGTCCAGGACCAGAAGGCTTCACAGGGGAATTCTACCAAACATTTAAAGAAGAGTTAATACGTATTCTTCTCAAACTATTCCAATTAATAGAAGAGGAAGGAAAACTTCCAAAGTCATTCTATGAAGCCAACATTACCTTGACACCAGATAAGAACAGCACACAAGAAAGAGAACTACAGGCCAATATCACTTATTAACATAGATGCAAAAATCCTCAACAAAATACTAGCAAACTGAATCCAACAATACATTAAAAAAATCATTCACCATGATCAAGTGGGATTTATTCCCAGGATGAAGGGTAGTTCAACATTTGCAAATTAATCAACATGATACATCACATCAGTAAGAGAAAGGATAAGAACCATATGATCATTTCAATTGATGCAGAAAAGGCATTTGACAAAGTACAAGATCCATTCATGATAAAGACCCTCAACAAAGTAGGTCTAGAGGGAACACACCTGAACATAATAAAGGCCATATATGAAAAATCCTCAGTGAACATCATACTCAATGAGGAAAAACAGAGCTTTTCCCCTAAGGCCAGGAACAAGACAAGGATATCCAGTCTTCCCTCTTTTATTCAACATAGTACTGGAAGGCCTACCCACAGCAATCACACAACAAAAGGAATAAAAGGCATCCAGATTGGCAAGGAAGAAGGAACACTTTCCCTATTTGCAGATGACATGATACTATATGGAGAAAATTCTAAAAAGCCCACCAAAAAACTACTAGAACTGATAAATGAATTCAATAAAGTCATAGGATATAAAAGCAATGTACAGAAGAAGTCTGTTGCATTTGTATACACTAACAATGAAGCAGCAGAAAGAGAAATTAAGAAAACAATACCATTTACAACTGCACCAAAAATAATAAAGTATCTAGGAATAAACTTAACCAAGGAGGTTAAGACCTCTGAAATCTACAAAACATCTATGAAAGAAATTGGATATGACACAAAGAAGTGGAAAGATATTCCATGCTCATGGGTTGGAAGAACCAATATTGTTAATATGTTTATACTACCCAAAGCAATCTACAGATTTAATGCTATCCCTACCAAAATACCACCAGCTTTTTTCACATAAGTGGACCAAATAGTCCTAAAATTTGGATGGAACCACAAAAGACCCCAAATAGCAAAGCAATCTTGAAAAAGGAAAACAAAACTGGAACTAGCACAGTTCCTGATATCAAGATACACTGCAAAGCTATGGTAATCAAAACAGTATGGTACTGGCACAAAAATAGACACATGGATCAACACAGCAGAATAAAGAGAGTTCAGAAATAAGCCTGCAATTATGTAGTCAATTAATCTTTGACAAAAGAGGCAAGAATGTGCAATGGGAAAAAGACTCTTCAACAAATGGTGTTGGGAAAATGGGACAGCTACATGCAAAAGTATAAAACTGGACCATTTTCTTACACCATACACAAAAATATACTCAAAATTGAATAAAGACCTAAATGTGAGGCCTGAAACCATAAAAATCCTAGAAGAGAGCACAGGCAGTAATTTCTCTGAAATCAGCCATAGCAACACCTTTAAAACAAAAGCAAAAATAAATTATTGGGATGACATAAAAATAAAAACTTCTGCACAGCATAGAAACAATCGACAAAACTAAAGGGCAGCTTATCAAATGGAAGAAGATATTTGCAAATGACATATCTGATAAAGGGTTAGTATCCAAAATATATGAAGTACTTATACAACTCAACACCAAAAAAGAAATAATCCAATTTAAAAATGGGCAGAAGACATGAACAGACATTTCTCTGAAGAAGACATCCAGATGGCCAACATAAGCATGAAAAGGACTCATCACACATTATCAGGTTAAGGCAAGTCAAAACCACAATAACATATCACCTCACACCTGTCAGAATGGCTAAAATCAAAAACACAAGAAACAAGAGGTATTAGTGAGGATGTGGAGAAAAAGGAACCCTCATGCACTGTTGGGAGGAATGCAAAGTGGTGCGGCCGCTGTGGAAAACAGTCTGGAGGTTCCTCAAAAAGTTGAAAATAGAACTACCCTATGATCCAATAATCACACTACTGAGTATCCCCAAAATACAAAAACACTAATTCAAAGGGTATTTGCACCATATAGCAGCATTATTTACAACACCCAAATCATGGAAGTAGCCGAAGTGTCCACCGATAGAGAAGAATGGATAAAGAAGATGTTGTCTATACATACAATGGAAATTTATTCAGCCATAAAAAGGAATGAAATCTTGCCATTTGCAACAACATGGTTAGATCTAAAGAGCATAATGCTAGGCAAAATAAGTCAAAGTAAGATAAATACTGTATGATTTCACTCATATGTGGAATTTAAGAAAGAAAACAAAACAAATGAACAAAGAAAAAAGACAAATGAAAAACAGACTCTTAAGTAGAAAGTACAAACTGATAGTTATCAGAGGGGTGGCAGATGTGGGGATGGGTGAAACAGGTGAAGGAGGTTAAGAATACACTCACTTTTTTATTAAAATTTTTATGTTTATTTTTGAGAGAGAGAGAGACAGAGCATGAGCATGAGCATGAATAGGGGAGGGGCAGACAGACAGGGAGATACAGGATCCAAAGCAGGATCCAGGCTCCGAGCTGTCAGTACAGAGCCTGATGCGAGTCTCCAACTCACAAACCATGAGATCGTGACCGAAGTCAAACCGAAGTTGAACGCTTAACTGACTGAGCCACCTAGAAGCCCCCCAAATACACTTATCTTGATGAGCATTGAGTAATACAGAATTTTTGAATCACTATATTGTACACTTGAAACTAACATAACACTCTATGTTAACTATAGTGGAATTAAAATTTTTTTAAATCGTTTTAAAAATGTTTGGTAGAATACATCAGTAAAGGGATCTGGTTCCATGCTTTTCTTTGCTGGGAGGTTTTTGATTATTGATTCAGTTTCTCTACTTGTTATAAGTCTGTTGAAATTTTCTATTCCTTCCTGAGTCAGGTTTGGCAATTTGTGGGTTTCTAGGTAACTTTTTAATTTGTTGGCATACAATTATATATAGTATTCTCTTTTAATCTTTTTAAATTCTATAAGGTCAGTCATAATATCCTCACTTTTACTTCTGATTTTAGTTGTGTCTTCTCTATTTTTTTCTTAGTTTAGCTAAGGTTTGCCAATTTTTTTTGATCTTTTGAAAGAACTTACTTTTGGTTTTATTGATTATCTCAACTGTGTTTTTCATCTGTTTCATTTATGTTCACATTAATCTTTATTATGTTGTTCCTTCTTTTGGCATAGGTTTTTGTTTGTTCTTCTTTTCTGGTTGTTTAAGACCTACGTGTTCTTTTGCAATGAGACTTCACTGTCCCTTCATCAAGAGTTAGGGTCCATATCCTCTTATCCTGAATGTGTGGCCCTGTGACCCAATATGGCCAAGTGAATGTGGTGAAAGTTATGTTGGGTGCCTTTCAAGGCAAGGCCTTTAGCCATTGCAGTCTGCATTTCCTTCTTGAAATCTAGCTTCCGTACTGTGAGGAAGTCCAGGCAGCCATATGGAGAACCCACGTGGAGAACTGAGGACTCCACCAAGCTTCCAGCAGCCAGCAGCCACCCACACGGCAGTGAGGCCATCTTGGACCTTTTAGCCATTCCAGAGCCCCAGCGGATGCCATGTGAAGCAGTACTGCTTGATCAAGACACAGAATTGTGAGAAATGATAAATAATTCTTTTCTTTTAAGGTTATTTATTTATTTTGAGAGAGACAGAGAGAGCACAAGCAGGGGAGGAGCAAAGAGAGAGTGGGAGAATACAAAGCAGGTTGTGCATGGTCAGCACGGAGCCTGAAACAGGGCTCCAACCCATGAAACTATGAGATCACAACATGAGCCAAAATCAAGTCTCAGACACTTATCAGACTGAGCCATCCAGGTGCCCCTAAATAGTTACTTTCAGCCATGAGGCGTAGGGCTGACTTATTACACAGCTGTGGAGGACTGAAACAGTAACCCCAGAGCTTCTCCTCCTACCGGGACCCCCTGAGCCAGAGGGTTCAGGGAGGATTGTGGGAGGAGATGGCTTCAAGTACTCTACATGAGTTCTTCACATGTGCTCAAGCTGAAAGAGCATTTCTGAATATGAGAAACGTTTTTGGGTTGCTGGTAGAATTTGTGTCTGACAACTGCAAAGGGAGCAGAGCTAGGCAGTCTGGAGTTCAAAAGCCACGTCTGCTGTTTGGTGGTTGGTTGTACGACCTTCAGCGAAACACTTCCACTCTCTGAATCCCAGTGTGTTCAATAGGAAATGTGGGTATTTAGCAGGGCCTTTTAAAGGATTTAGTGGAAAAACAGATTCAATGGGTCAAGCACGTTCAATGCTGCTATTGCTGATACTTCTCCATTTCCTTTTTTACCCCGCCTACAACATAACAGGAGTCCCACAGGACAGGTGAAAGTGGGTATGTTAAACCTTCGAATGATTTCAGCATATTTACCAGTCTTAAACCCGGAAACTGAAGGAGGGACAAAGTGCCTCAATAACCTAGGGAAAAATTTTTTGAGACTTTTGGAAATATAGCAGACCTGTTGAAACATCATAGAATCAGCTACATGGATCAGGAAATATAAATTTATGATTCTAGTTTTTATCTTGAAAGGAATAAAATTGCAAATTATTTTTCAAGATTAAAAAAAATCAAAGATTAACTGTATTAGAATTAAAATAAAATATTTAAAAAATCAAAGAAAAAACAGCCTGTAAACCATGACATGGAGAATTACATTATATGACCTCCTGCCCTCACCACCACCTGACAAACACCCCATATGTATGTATACATGTACGCATGTATATATGCACACATGCCTGTGTACACATGCGCATATGCACAATGTAATTGTGTGTGCATCTTTATGTGTGTCTTCATGCACGTGTGCACTATGGGTGTGTATTTTACACTGCCCTAGGCCCAAGGGGCTGATGAATCATCGAAGTTAGGGAGTGAGAACACTTAGCCTGCCCTACCTCTGCCATGCACTTGGCATACAACCTTTACAGCAGATGTCTTTGGGGTATCAGCAGAACTCACACAGTATACAATTTGCTCCCATCTCCCATCCTTACATGCAGCCAAGTTTCTATTATGTGAGGCCCCTGCCCGACACAACAGCTAATTCTGCTAAATTGGACAACTGACCCACAGTGGACCAATCAGATTCTTCCCTCCAGAAACCTGGATTAGGGATTGAAGAGAGCCAGCCAATTTATATGTCTGCAACTGCAGTGTGAATGTGAGCACTCTCTGAGAGCCAGGGCCAAGAACACCAAGCAGACCTAAGAAGTGTGGCAAAAAGAGAATTCCTGAGTTCTCCAGGGCTTTCTACAGGCTTGTTTCTAGCCCAGCTTTATCTGTCCCTTTGGATTCCATGGAATACCCCTGAATCCTTATAATAAATTTTATTTATTTGTCTGTTTGTTTGAAGTAACTGAGATTGGTTGCTGCTTCTAACCAAAACTTCCTTACAAGCCACTTATCTTCATTATGTTTCTATTTCTTCACTTAAAAAACAAGGAAGTTTGATCAGACACCTTCCTAGTTCTAATTTACATTAATGGTACCTTCCTGGAGCCTGCCTCCAACATGATGCTAGGGTTTTGCTTACGTTTCGGAGAGAGGTGGGAAAAGACATTGCAATATTTTACTGTGTAAGTTGCTTCTCCAGCAGTTATACAAAGGTAAAAGCTCACTTCCTCCAGAGCATGCCAGCTAGACAGAGTTCATCTTTACATATATCAGATAAAGTCTATACTCACTAATGGAAATAAAAATGTCTGAGTGGAAAGGAATCTTTGCAAACAGAATCCGGATAGAATATGTTTTTCCAGATGAGAATTTGGGGTATGACCCCATAAACATAAAAACTTTCCTGTCTCTATATCTTTTATTTTTTTAGTTTATTTATTTATTTTGAGAGAGACAGAGAGAGAGAAAGAGAGCATGTAAGAGAGAGCATGAGTGGGGGAGAGGCAGAGAGAGAGGGAGAGGATCCCAAATAGGCTCCATGCTCTCATGGAGCTCAAACATGCTGTCATGTTTGACGCTCGAACCCACAAACTGTAACATCATGACCTGAGCCAAAATCAGTCAGACACTCAACTGACTGAGCCATCTAGGTACCCCTCTATATCCTTTATATACTTTAAATTATAAAGTCCTATAAATTATATATTATATAATGAATTACATACTTATATTGTTAAGTATGATTTTGTTACTATAAACCCTGTCTTCCTAGTTCAATTAAATATTCTTCCAGAGTAGAGGTCAAAATGTGTACTTCATGCTGTGAATCCCTATTGTGCCCAGCCCCATTTTTGTTATGTGGTAGTTACTCTTGAAAAACATGCAGTTAAGTTGCATTCACCACCCAAATAAACCAAGGTTTAAAGATGCTCTTACCTCACTGAAATTCTTAGGATAAGTGTATGCCTAAGTGTATATATTTCCTGGCTAAAGGGACAATTGATTAAATAAATGAATGATGCCAACAAATATTCATTGAGCTCATGCTAAGTATCAGAAAAAGTATACTCACTCACCCTACCCCCAGGCACCCACAGCTCTTTTCTGCAAGAGCAATGAACAAGCAAATGGAGATGAGCTATTTCTGACAGAGGTTTATCTATGCGTCCCGGAAGAATACTTTATACCCAGTAAATGCCCTGTTAATCCAGATCACTGAAGAAACAGATGGGATTATATGTACAAGGATACATAAGGGGAAACACCTTGTGAGGGAAAATAGGAAAGAAGCTGAAAAGGGCTAGGAAAGCCACTAGACCATGATGCCAGTCTGACTCTGAGTGATGGAGAGCAGGGAGAAAGGCTGGATGAAAGTCTCCTGGACTGCTATGCAGTCTGAGGAAGGTTGAAAAAAGCCATAGGAGTCCCATGGCTCCCAGGAACAGACCTGCCTTGATATTGTGCCCAGCTCAGTCACTGACTGAGAGCAGTCCATGGGAGGCATGATCTTGGTGCAAAATGACGATGACTTTCAGAGTGGAGCAGCTGGGGTCCCTGATCAATTACACCCCCCGTCGTTGGCAATCTGCAATACATGACCACCACAGATACTCATATTTTTGCTTCATTGAATTGATGATTTTACCTGAAAGAGCCACATCCCTCTTCTTTTCTTACAATGTCCATTCTCACCATGACAGAAGAGGTTATAGATCTCAAGAGGTCAGCAACCCTAGCCATTCAATTTTACAGTCTGAAAATCCCCATTAAGAAGTCCATTAGGAAGCTTCCAGGAGCCACGCTTTTTACAACCTCAGAAAGTTCAGATCATCTGACGAATGAGCATTTCCATGGTATCACCAAGATTTGTTCTCTGAGAAATATAAGGGTGCAACAGAAGTAGATATATGTGTGACAGAGAAAGACAGACAGACACTGGCCTATTAAGAATTTGCTCTAGCTAAGCTTTCAATGTGAGTATTTCAGTACTTACCCTGTTTTGATTAAAGTGAAAAAACCAGAGATAATGCAGCCAAATTCACTTAATATCAAGTCATTAATATAAAATCTATTTCATGGATTTTTTTCATCCAGACTCTAAGCAATTTGGCAAAATTGCAATACAACTAGCCAAATACTGACATCAAAACACCATCAAGATTAGCACTAAGTAAAAAACAAAACAAAACAAAACAAAACATTGCTTTCTGAGACTAAAAATTACTTGCTATCAACTAAAGCAAACAAAACTTATTAAAACTCGACATTTTGTTCTTCTCTCAGTGTGTTGGGTAAACACAACAGAACCATTTGAGCAGACCAGAATAACAGTATAATTTCTGTAGAATTAAAGGGCTAAGAACTTACCCCTGCTTTCATGATGTCATTTTCTTCTACTCTTATTTTTAGAAAACTCTATATACATTAATCTGGAAGAAGGAATCTAATTATATTTAAATGATGTTTTCTAGTAGTTTCTAGTAGGTTAAGCCAGACTTGCAAATGGCTTAGAAATAACAGGTTTAATAATATTTGCAAAAGGCCTATCTTTGACTGGAAAACTAGACCCATTTTGTGTTCATATCTTATCTTCCTACATAGCTATGGCAAGAAAAATAAATTTTGTTCAAGAAAAAGCCATTTGGCTATTTTCCTTAGATCTGCATGCTCAAGTCTAATTTGGTCCAACTCCAATGACTACAAGAAGCCAAAGGTAAATTTATACATATAGCTTATATCAGCTCTAAAAATTACCTTTTGTTCAAAATTCTCAATGAGAACAGGGAAAAACCTCCTCCTAATTGTATAATTCCTCTTCTTTAGCATTTTCTTCTTGAATATTCTTTCATTCAGCTATTCCTTCCACATTTGCTGATTATAATATGTCTATCATTCTGATAGGGTCTGTGGAGGAAATAAAATATGGGAAACACATCTTTACTCTCACAAGATGTTCAGTTTATTTGGAGAAATAAGACATATACATACATCCCTACAACACATAATGATATACAATCAGTGAAATGGAGGTTTAAGGCTAAGACAGAGAAATTTTGGCCCCAATTCTTGGGTAGCATTTAAGGTAGAGCTTGTGAAAGATGTGTCTGAGATGAAAGCAGACAAAGAATGTGCCAGAAAATGAGAAAACAATGAGACAGAGAGGGAAATAAAAGGGACAGCATGACCAGTTTTGTTGAAAGCAAGGCCCATTTAGGGGAGTAGAGAGATATAAAACTGGAAAGGTAGAAAGGGCCAGACTGGAGAATTTTTAATACCAGCCAGAGAAGTCACTAAATACCAGCTGGGAAGGCAAAAAAGAATCACTAAAAGTTCTAACAGAGAAGTGATGTAAAAAATTTTTTAGGAAGCTGTTAATCTGGTGGGGATGTGCAGATTCCTAGAAGAGGCAAAAACAGAAACTAGAAGCCAGGAGGGTATCACGAGAATCAGAGCATGAAGCAAGGGGGCCAAGTTAGGATCACAGCAGTAAGAATGGAAAAGTGGGGTCTAAAGGAATAGCTACTAAAGAAGAATTGACAGGATATGCTCAAGCAAATGGATGACAATGGCAAGAGAGATAAACTTGAAGATGACCCCTGTGTAAGCCTGGGCAATGGAACTTGACTATGCAACCAACAAAAATAAAAATAGTGAAGACAGAAATGCTAGTGTGGATAGAAGGAATGTAGACGGAAAGTAAAAACACTAAGTTTAACCTTAATCATATGGAGTTTGTGGTGTGAATAGTATGCCTGTAGTCACTTGGTAGGGAATATGGCACTAGAGTTCAGGACACAGGTTATGGGCTTGTGATTGTAACTTAGGAGTGAGGGGGAAGATGATTCCACAGGCTCACAGAAGGCCATGGAAATAGACAATATGTCAAGAGAGGGGAGCAAGACAAGAACAGAAAAGAGAGTTCAAGATAGAACTTTGGGAAGTGTCTCCCCTTGCAGACGTATTTCCTTTAATATGTTTGGGGAAGGCAGTCCCTGAAGTGTGATTGGCTCTCCATTATCATATTCTCCCCTCAGCTGCTCTCAGAACTACCTTGGGTTGCTTACACTGTTCTTCATCACTTGGACCTCTGTGTCTCCTGTTTTTCTTCAATAATTACACCTGGATATGGTGGTGATGGTGCAGAGATATCAGCATGTCTCCTTTCTGGGGTATCCTTTATTTATCCATAAAACCACTCAAACAAGGCTCTGGGGCATACTGAAAACTTTATTAGAGTTTTGGGAATAACTACAGGAAATGATATGAGGGAGAGAAGAAAACTTAAGTCTCCATGCTAAATAGATTGTCATATCCCAGAATCCTAGAGAAAAGAAAAAGCATTACTCCTTTCACAGTGTACATTTGACTTCTTAGTCTTGTTTTCATGACTTGAAACCTATCCTTCTATTTCTCTCATTAAACAAAAGCACATTTACCTTTTTCTTTTTCTGTGCAAATTTCACACCTCTATTCTGGACCCAGTGGATTCTCTAACACTGGACCATAATGGAACACATGGAACTCAGGGAGCACAGGAAAATACTAGGACACTTCCCAGAATGTGAGCTAGTCAGTTTAGGATAACAATGCAGGTGGCTTCAGGATAACAGTCCACAGAGGGCTTTCCCACTACAAGTTCAGTCCCTGTTCAAGTATCTTCATGGTGGGAGGTGGGGATAGCCCTCTAAATTGCCCTACAGATAACATGAAAGCACAATCTCACATGCCCTTTTCAGGGACAAACAATTTTTCTCAGAGACAATGTAGTCTAAATACACATTAAGGAAGAGAAACATTTTCCTAAAGGCAATATAACATATAAAAATTTCCCCAGTTTATTTGAAATAGCTTTTTAGATTGCTAAGCAGAATAATTTTTCCCATTTTTACTCCCCTATTCTAGGATGTGCCTATGGCCCACCTCTGAAACTCTTGGCTTTCTAACAATAGAACCATTTATCTTCCCCCAAAGACCTTGCAGAAACTCTGAAATTATAGTTGTCTTATAAGGAATTTGAGAGAAGTAGCCAGCTACAGTGGCAGAGGCATAATAGTCAGAAATGTAAAAGAATAAGGAAAATAGCAGTACAATTTAGGCCAAGAGAAAAAGAGATTTAGGGAGAAGTAGATCATAGTTTCATGTGCTCCAAAGAAATTAGCATAGAAGACAATGAGAAAAGTCATTGCCAACTTAGATGTCATTGGTGACCATCTACAAAAGAGTTTCAAGAGAATGGGTGGGGGTGGAGAAGAAACCATAGAAGTTTTCTCTTCAGGAAAGAATACCCATGTAAAGAAGGGGAAAAAGGACATGACAGCTTAAGACAGTAGGAGATTGGGGGTAAGGTTTTATTTAGGTGAGAAATCCCTGGAAAATGTTATAAACAGGAAAGATTTAAGACAGGCTTGTTTCTAGTTGATGAAGCATGGTGAGATGGAAATTAGAGGAGATAGAGGTAGAAAGCTGAAGCTATGTTAACAAGATTTGACTGATTTTATTTTGAGAAAGGAAGGAAGTAGACAAAAATATAGAAAGATACAAAAACAAATAAACAATCAAATAATTTAAAACAATACTGAGGTAGAGAGGAGGGCATTGAGAAAGATATGTTTCCTCAAATGAACAAAAAGCCAAACCATCTGTTGGGACTGAAGAAGTGAGGTTGGTTTGGAAGTCTGAAGGTTGTGGCAGAGAACTCAATGGCTCCTACATGGAATTTGAGAGGAAGCAACAAAAAGAGTAGAATAAAAAACCACCAGACTTCCTTTACAGATAATTTAGACCAAACTTTGCAATGAGTACAATTACAAAAGCTAACAAAATATAAAAATCAACTACTTGATGGTGATAAAGGCACTAAGAATTACCCTACTAGATTCAGGAGATAATCCAGAGAGGTACGCTTGATATTAGAATTCCTTTCCCCTTGGGTGTGTTTGCTACTTCCCGCAGAGACATCTGAGCAGTGCTTTTGCCAACCTTATGGAGTGAGAAGTATAAAAGTAGGATCCCAGAGACCCTGAAGATTAGGAAGGAGAAGGATCCCTAATGAATTTCCTGTGTTGTCAGTTGAGTCTCCACAGGACCATAGGAAAACTAGAAGCAAACTAAGACCACCAAAAATTGCAGCCCAGCTTCAAATCTTCTCAATTCCTGAAAGTGCATAATGTGATCCTGGATTGCTACATTTTTCTAGGAACCTGCTGGAAGCAAGTACAGATCTTCTTTTTTCTTTTTTAATTTTTTTAATGTTTATTTATTTTTGAGAGAGAGAAAGACAGCGGGAGCGGGTGAGTGGCAAAGAGAGAGGGAGACACAGAATCCGGAGCAGGCTCCAGGCTCTGAGCTGTCAGTACAGAGCCCAACGCAGGGTTCAAACTCACGAATTGTGAGATCATGACTTGAGCGAAGTCAGACACTTAACCCATTCAGTCACCCAGGTGCCCTGCAAGTATAGATCTTCTATGGGAAAAAAATAATGTTATTCTAGGCCTCAAATGTTTTCTACAAACAAGTATTCAAATATTGCTTCTAGCACACAATGAGAATAACCAGACATACCAAGTATCCATGGATGAATTAATGGTTAAACAAAATGTTTACTATTATGGAATATTATCTAGCCTTAAAAAGGAAAGAAATTCTAACACATTCTATAACATGGATGAAACTTGAGAACATTATAGTAAGTGAAATAAGCCGATCACAAAAAGACAAATGCTATATGATTCTACTTGTATAAGGTACCTGGAGTAGTCAAATTCATAGACACAGAAAGTAGAATGGTGGTTTCCAGGGGCTGACAGGAGAGGGGAAATAAAGAATCATTGCTTAATGGGTACAGAGTTGCATTTCTGCAAGATGGAAAGGTTCTGGAGATGGATGGTGTTGATGTTTGCACAACAATATAAATGTACTTAAAACTGCTGACTGTATGCTTAAAAATGGTTAAGACAGTCAATTTTTTGTTAGTGTGTTTTAATAAAATAAAAAATTTAGAGAAGTGAAGAAATTTCTAAATCAAAACAATGAGAGAGAAATGAAGACATTCTCAGATAATCAAAAGATAAGAGAGTTTGTTGCCACTAGACCTGTCCTACAAGCAATGCTAAAGGATGCAGGGCGCCTGGGTAGCTCGGTTGGTTAAGCATCTAACTCTTGATTTCAGCTTAGGTCATGATCTCATTGTTCATATGTTTTAGCTCTGCTTTGGGCTGAGTACTGACAGCATGGAGTCTGCTTGGGACTCTCTCTCTCTCCCTCTCTCTCTGTCCCTTCCCTGCTCACACTCTCTGTCTCTCAAAATAAATAAACAAACGTTTCTGTTAATAATAATAATAATAATAATAATAATAAAAGAAATGCTAAAGGGTGTCCTCCTGGTTGAGCTGAAAAGAAACTAGACAGTTACTTGATGCTGTAAAAAGAAATAAAGATCTCTGGTGAAGGGGCACTTGGGTGGCTCAATCAGTTAACTGTCAGACTCTTAGTTTTGGCTCAGGTCATAATATCATGGTTCATGAGCCCTGCATGGGGTTCCTCACTGTCAGCACAGAGCCTACTTGGGATTTTCTCTCTCCCTCTCTCTCTCTGCCTCTCCTCCATTTATATACACATGCTCTCTCTCTCTCTCAAAATAAACAAATAACCTTAAAAAAAAAAGATCTCTGGTGAAGGTAAATACATAGATAATTATAAAATCTAGTATTATTGTAATTTTGGTATTAACTCCACTTTTTAAAAACATGGTTTAGGCGCACCTAGGTGGCTCAGTCAGTTAAGTGTCCGACTTGGCTCAGGTCATGATCTTGCAGTTCTGGGGTTCGAGCCCAGCATTAAGCTCTGTGCTGACAGCTCAGAGCCCGGAGCCTGCTTTAGAGTCTGTGTCTTCCTCTCTCTCTGCCTCTCCCCCCACCCCTCAAAAATAAACATTAAAACATTTTTAAGTAATAAAAAAATAAAAAATAAATTTAAAAAACATGGTTTAAAGGACAAACGCATAAAAAACATACTACTGGTCATGTACCATGTAAAGATGTAATCTGTGGCTTCTAATAATAGGGAGAAGGGAGCTACATACAAGTTTTGTGTGCTACTGAAGATAATTGTTATAAACTCAAATTAGGGTGCTATAACCTTAGGATGTTACATTAAATCCCTATAGTAACCAAAAAGAAAATAGGTATAGAATATACACATAAGGAAATGAGAAGGGACTCAAACACACAACAAAAATCAACTAAACACAAAAGAAGGCAGTGATAATGGAAGTGAGGGACAAAAAAAGCTATAATACCTAGAAAACAAATAGCAAAATGCCAAAACTAAGTAAGACCCTCCTTATCAGTAATTACTTTAAATGTAAATTGAGTAAGCTCTCCAATCAAAAGATAAAAACTGGCAGAAAAGGTTTCTAAAAATGGATTCAACTATATACATCTATAAGAGACTCACTTTAGATCCAAAGACACAAATAGATTGGGATACCTGGGTGGCTCAGTCAGTTAAGTGTCTGACTCTTAATCTTGGCTCAAGTCATGATCTCATGGTTCCTGGGATCGGGCCACATGCCAGGGTCTGTGTTGATGACAGCATGGAGCCTGCTTGGGATTCTCTCCCTTTCTTTTCCTCTCAAAATAAATAAATAAACATTAAAAATTTTTAAAAGAAAAACAAAGACATAAATACGTTGAAAGTGAAGGGATTGAAAAAGGTATTTCATACACAGATTAACCAAAAGAGAATTGGGGTAGCTATACTAATAACAGACAAAATTAACTTTAATTCCAAAAGATTAAAAGAGAAAAAGACAATATATAAAAACATTTTTAATACAGTAAGATAATATAACAATTAAAACATCTACACACCCAAGAGACTTTCAAAATTTATGAAGGAAAAACTGACAATTTAAGGAAGAAATAGTTTTACAATAATAGTTGGAGACATGAATGCCCTACTTTAAATAATGGACTGAACAACCAGAGAGAAAATAAGTGAGGATATAGAGGACTTGGACAACACATAAACCATCTAGACCTAACAGACATACAGAATATTCCATGCAACAACAGCAGAATACACACTCCTTCCAAGAACATGAGACATTCTCTAGGACAGACCACATGTTAGGCTACAAAACAATTCTCAGTAGGTTTAAAAAGGTACATATCATAGGGGTGCCTCGGTGGCTCAGTCGGTTAAGCCTCTGACTTTGGCTCAGGTCATGATCTCCCAGTTTGTGAGTTTGAGCCCTGCATTGAGCTGTCTGCTGTCAGCACAGAGCCTGACTCAGATCTTCTGCCCCCCCCCTCTCTGCCCCTCCCCTGCTCGCTCACTCTCTCTCTCAAAAATAAATTAACATTAAAAAAAAGATAGATGTTATACACAGTATCTTCTTCAGCCACAATGGGATGAAGATAGAAATCAGTAACAGAAATAAAATTGGAAAATTCACAAGCATGTGGAAGCTAAACAACATTCTTAAACAACCAGTGGGTCAAGGAAGAAATCACAAGGGAAATTAGAAAATATTTAGAGACAAATGAGGATGAAAATAAAACATACCAAAACTTATGGGATGTAGCAAAAAGAGTACTCAGAAGGAAATTTATAGCAGTAAATGCCTACATTTTAAAAAGAGAGAGAGAGAAAGATCTCAAATCAATGGCTTAACCCTGCACCATAAGGAACTAAAAAAAGAAAAGAAAAATAAACCCAAGCTAATAGAAAGAAGGAAATAATAAGGATTAGAGCAGAGATAAACAAAATGCAGAACTAAAAAGCAGAAGAATCAAGGAAACCAAAAGTTGGTTCTTTAAAAATATCAACAAAATTGACAAACGTTAGTTAAACTGACTAAGAAAAAAAGAACAAGCTCAAGTAAAATTACAAATGAAATAGTGGACAGGACAACAAACACTACGTAAATAAAAAGGATTATAAGAAAATACTATGAACAATTGTATGCAAACAAATTGGGTAACCTAGATGAAAAGGAAAAACTCTTAGAAACAACACAACTACCAAAACTGACTCAAGAATAAACAGAAATCTTAATAGGCCTATAACAAATACAAAGATTGAATCAGAAACCAAAAACCTTCCAACAAAGAAAAGTCCAGCACCAAACATTTAAAGGAGAATTAGCATAGATCCTTCTTAAACTCTCCCAGAAAATTAAAGAGGAGGCAACACTTTACTAATTCATTCTATGAGATCAGTGTAACCAAAGCATGACAAAGATACTACAAAAAAAGAAAATCATAGATCAATATTCCTAATGAATATAGGAAATCTATATTCAACAAAATATTCAATGAAATATTAGCCAAGTGAATTTGGCATTGTAGTAAAAGGATTTTACACTGTGAACAAATAGGAGTTGTCCCAGAATGCAAGGATGATTCCATATATGAAAACCAATCAATGTAACACTATATTAATAGAATGAAGGAGAAAAAACTACAAGATTATCTCAATGTAGAAAAAGCATTTGGAAAAATTCAATACACCTTCATGATAAAAACACACAGTACACTAACAGAAAGCAACCTCCTTAATATGATAAAGACCATGTAGGAAAAACCCACAACCCATCATACCCAATAGTGAAAGAGTGAAAGTATTCCCCCTAAGATCAGGAACAAGATAAGGATGCTCACTTTCATCACTATTATTCAATATCACTCTGCAAGTCTTAGCCAGAATAATTAGGCAAGACAAGGAAATAAAAGATATGCAAATTAGAAAAGAAGTAAAATTATCTTTCTTCTAAGATGATGTGATATTATATGTAGAAAACTCTAAAGATTCAAAAAACTTTTTAGAGCTAATAAACAAATTCAGCAAAATTGCAGACTGCACCATCAACACTCAAAAATCAGTTTTATTTCCTTATTCTGGTAATAAATATAACAGAAATTTTAAAAACAATTCTACTTACAAAGACCTAAAAAGAATAAGACACTTACAAATTAGCTTAACCAAGGAGATGAAAGACTTGTACATTGAAAACTATGAAACAAAGCTGAAAGAAATTAAAAGAGATGTAAATAAAAGGAAAAGATATTTCTTGTCCATGAATTAGAAGACTTAATACTGTGAGGATGACAATACCCATAGTGATATACAAACTCAATGCAATCTCTATCATAACCCCAATGATATTTTTTGTAAAAATGGAAAAGTAGATTCTAAAATTCACATGGAATTTCAAGAGCTCTGAGTAGCCAAAACAAGCTTGAAAGAGAACAAAGTTGGAAGACTCACTTTCTAATGTCAAAATGCACTACAAAGCTATGGTAATCAAAACAGTATGGTTGGTACTGGCATAAGGACAGATATAGACAAATAGAATAGAATTGAAGAATATAGAAATAAAATCTTTTATTCAATGGAGGCAAAAGGTAGTTTTTTCAACAAATGGTTCCAGGAAGACTGGATATCCACATTCAGAAGAATCAGTTGGAACCTTCCTTTAGACTATATACAAAAATTAATTCAAAATGGATCACAGACCTAAATTTAAGAGCTAAAACTCTTAAAAGTAAACATAAGAATAAATCTTCCTTGGATTTGACAATGCTTTCTTAAGTATGAAACCAAAAGCACAGGTAGGGGTGCCTGGCTGGCTCCATTAGTAGAGCATGTGACTCTCTCTCTCTCTCTCTCTCTCTCTCTTTTTTTTTTTTTTTTTTTAA
>NW_026057578.1:57244912-57328814 GCF_023721935.1 Panthera uncia | reverse complement strand
TTTTTTTTTTTTTTTTTTTTTTGAGAGAGAGCATTAGAGAGAGGCAGGGAGAGAGAGAATCCCAAGCAGGCTTTGCGCTGTCAGCCCAGAGCCCAACGTGAGGCCTGAACCCACAAACTGTGAGATCATGACCTAAGCCAAAACCAAGAGTTGGAGGCTCAACCAACTGAGCCAGCCGGGTGCCCCAATGTGACTCTTGATCTTGGCGTCATGAGCTCAAGCCTTACATTGGGCATGGAGCCTACTTAAAATAAAAACAAAAAAAACAAAAGCACAGGCAACAAGAGAGAAAATAGAGAAACTGGACATCGTAAAAATTAAAAACTTTTGTGCATCAAAGAACACTATTAATAATGAAAGACAAGAAACAGAATGGTAGTAAATATTTGCAAAGCATATATGTGATAAGGACTTAATATCCAGAAGATAATAAATAACTCTTACAACTCAAAAACAAAAAAATAATCAACCCAATTTTAAAATGGGCCAAAAAGATATACAAATGGCCAATAAATGCATGAAAAGATGCTCAACATCATTAGTCATTAGGGAAATGCAAATCAAAACCATAATGAGGTACCACTTCACACCTACCATAATGGCTATGATAAAAAAACAAAATAAGAAAATAAAAAGTGTTGCCAAAGATGTGGAAGAATTGGAACACTTGTACATTATTGGTGGGAATGTAAAATGGTACAGCAGCTCTGGAAAACAGCTTGGTGGTTCCTCAAAAAGTTAAACACAGAATTACCATGTGATCTACCATATAATTCCACTCCTATATATACCCCAAAGAATTGAAAACAGTGACTCAGGTTCTTGTTCATTAATGTTCATAGCAGTACTGTTTATATTAGCCAAAAAGTGGAAATAATCCAAGTGTCCTTCAACAAGTGAATGAATGTTTTATATTTAGATTTCTCTAAAGAAATAATGGGAGATGATAGATAGATAACAGATAGATGGATACAGAGATACACAAATATAAAGAGATTTATTATAAGGTATTGGCTCACATGATTACGGAGGCTGAGAAGTCCCATAATCTACTATATGCAAAGCTAAAGACCCAAGGAAGCTGGTGGTGTAGTTCAAAGATCTGAGAGCTGGAGAGCCAATGGTATAGATTCTAGTTCAAGTCTGAAGGCCTGAGAACCAGGAGTGCTAAAGGAAAGAGACCAATATCCCAGCCAGCTTAATCAGTCAAGCAGAGAGCAAATTCAGCCTTCCACTGGCCTTTTGTTCTAGTTTGGCTTTCAACAGACTTGATGATGCCCACTTACACTGGGGAATGCCATCTGCTTTACTCAGTCCATCAGTTCAAATGCTAATCTCCTCAAGAAACACCCTCACAGACACACCCAGACACCATCAGCTATCTGGGCATCCATGGCACAGTCAAATTGACATATATAACTAACCATTACAAAATATGACATATACATGCAATGGATGTTATTCAGTCATTAAAAAAAAATGAAGTTCTGTTCTTTCCCTGCCACCATGGAGTCATACCTGGAGGTGGAGGCCCAGGTGCACCAAGATTCGGCTCCACCCGTAACCCATGACCATGGTTGAGGAAAGCATTACTGCTGGAAGTGTAATGGATGTTAATACTTTTTTACAAGAGGTGCTGAAGACTGCCTTCATCCATGATGGCCTACCACATGGAATTTGTGAAGCTGCCAAAGCCTTAAACAAGCACCAAATCCATCCTTGTGTGTTGCATTCATGTGTGATGAGCCTATGTATGTCAGGTTGGTGAGGCCCTTCGTGCTGAACACCAAATCAACCTAATTAAGGTTGATGAGAACAAGAAACTAGGGTAATGCATAGGCCTCTACAAAATGCACAGGCCTCTATAAAACTGACACAGAGAGTAAACCCTGCAAAAGTGGTTGGTTGCTATTGTGTGGTGATTAAAGTCTATGGCAAAGAGTCTCAGGCCAAGAATGTCATCAAGGAATACTTCCAATACAAGAAATAAACAAGTAAAAAATGTGGTCCTTGTTCCTCAAAAAAACCAAAAACCAAACAACAACAACAACAACAAAAATGGAGTTCTATAACATAGTGAAACTTGAAAATATTAAGCTAGGTGTAGTGGTCCAGACACAAAAGGACAAATATGTAATTCTACTTATGTGAAATACCTAGAATAGGAAAATTCAGAGAAAATAGATTAGAAGTTGTCAGATGCTGGGCAGAGGTGGAATGGGGAGTTATTACTTAAGGGGCACAGAATTTCTCTTTGGGCTGATGAAAAAAATTGGAACAGTGGTAATGGCGTATATGTAATTAATGATACTGAATTGGTACACTTAAAAATTACAAAAATGTACAAAAACATGGCAAATTTTAAGTTACTTATTTTATTCAATAAACAATTGATTAGTGTCCTTGACTACATTCATAGTAAAGAAAAACCATATGATTGTTTCAATGGGAAAATCCTTTGATAAAATTCAAAACCCATTCACAAAAAATACTTTTAGCAACCTAGAAATAGAAGGGAATTTCCTTAATCTGATCAAGGGTATTGTGCCAGTTATCGATTTATTGCCTTTCAGCTCCAAATTCACTCTTCAGTACCTGCTCTATGATGGACGGGATTCTTGAAGTACTCACTATTCCTTCATACCAAGTATGTGGAACTTTGCCAAAAGGGGGTGCTGAAGTGACACTGCAAGAGAAAGATGGCTTCTCTTTCTGACTCCAAAGTACAGTGTTTTACTTTTTCTTGCTCCTGCTGCACACTGGTCAGAGGTGTGAGTGGGTGGGCACATTTGGGGTGCTCTGATCCAGCTCTGTGCACAGAGCATGTAGTCCTCAGTAATCTTGCAGCCTCAGTCCAGGTCCAGTAATGGCCTTCCCATGGCCTTTCCAAGATCCTGGCCTCACACAGTAGAAACCTAACTCTTTCTACACCAGCCTTAAATGGCCTAAGTCCTAAAAGATCGTTTCCTGTTTGCCTCTCAACCATGGCCCTGTGCTAGCCTGAGCAACCCTGAAAACTTTTCCACCATGCAGAGTGCTGCAACCACATGACTTACAATGAGGGCTGGGAAGGAAGCCTTGGGAAGGAAGCTCCATTTCCAAGTTTGTATTTCCTTGGATACTCTCCTTCAGCCCTGGCTGTCCTTTAACATTATCTCTGCATTTTCATAGTTACCCTCCTATCATGGTTAAATAATTCTTTGTTGAACTTTCCCTGTTTCCCTGGTTTCTCATTGGGACTGACTAGATGCAGAGTGATACAAATACTTACAAAATATCTATGTTAAATATCATACTTAATGGTTAATATTGAAAAACTCCCCTTTGAGATCAAGAACAAAACAAGAATGCCTGCTATCACCACTTTTATGCCACATTGTACTAGCCATTGTAATAAGATAAGAAAAAAAGGCATATGGATTAGAAAGGAAGAAAGGAAATTTTTATTATTCATAGATTCTAATGATAACATACATTTAAAAGTCCAAAATGATCTATTCAACTTTAGACCTAACATATGTGATTAACTGGATGCAAAATCAACATACAAAAATCTATTACATTGTTATTTGCATGATGATATAATTATGTGTAATTATTAATACAATTATATTTCTAATATAATTAGGAATATAATATATAAGAAAAAGAAACTTTAAAAATACCATTAACAAAAAACATAAATATATGAAATGCTTAGCAATAAATATAACAAAAGATGTGCAAAAAACTGTAAGACATTATTGTGAAAAATTGAAGAGATCTCAAAAAGTGGGTAGATATACAAGTTAATGAAATAATAGGCTCAATATTGTGAAGATGCCAATTCTTCCCTGAAACTTATGTTTAGATTCAAGACAATTATAATCAAAATTCTTACAGGTTTTTTTTTTTTTTGTATAGGAAACTGACAACCTTATTTTTAACATTTATATGGAAATGAAAAGGTTGGTAAAGAGCTTTCTTCTATGAAGAAGAAAAACAAGCAAGGAAGACTTGCTCTACCAAGTATCCAGACTTATTATAAAGGTACAATAATTAAAATAGTATGGCACTGACATAAACACAGAGGTGAATGGAACAGTATAAAGAACCCTAAACCAGACTCATGCATACATGAACATGACAAGTTTGTCACTGGAGAGAGTGGGTGAACCATAGCATTTCAAATATATTGTCCTGGAAAAACGGGATATCCATGTGGGAAAAAAAAGAAACTTGGCCCCTATCTCACTCCATATAAAAACCAATTTCAGATAAATTACAGATTTAAACGTGAAAGGCAAATAGTAGTCAAAATGAATATTTAATAATAATAATAATAGTAATAAAACTTCTATAAAAATACAAGAAAATATCTCATGACCTCAAGACAGGGGAACATTTCTTACACAGCTATAGAAAACAATAACCAAAAGAAAAGATTAATAAACAAGACCACATGAAAATAAGAACTTCTGTGTATATCAAAAGATGCTGTTCAACCAACCCAAAAGGACTCCTACAAACTCAGAAACAAAAGACAGACAAATGAGAAGAAAACAAGGAAAACCACTTAACAAAAGAGAATATCCATGGCCCCAAAACATAGGAAATAGGGCTCTACTTTATTAGTACTTAGAGAAATGAAAATTAAAAATACATTGAGATATGGGCACCTCAGTGGCTCAGTCAGTTAAGCATCTGACTTTGGCTCAGATCATGATCTCACAGTTCATGAGTTCAAGCCCCACACTGGGCTCTGTGCTGACAGTTCAGAGCCTGGGCCTGCTTTGGATTCTGCCTCTCCCTCGCTCTCTGCCTCTCCCCCATTAGCACTCTCTCTCTCTCAAAAATAAATAAACATTTAAAAAAAATTTTTTTTAAACACTGAGATAACACTATACTGACAACACCAAATGTAAGTGTAGATATGAACCCTGAACCTTCATTCACTGCTGGGAATGGTGGATGTATGTAAATTGCAATAACAAAAATTGGGAGCTAGTTGATTCTCTTTCCCCTATTCCATGATTCAGAATTCCACTCCTCAGTGGAATTCCTAACAAAAATACATGCACATAGGCACCAAAAGACATGTACAGGAATAACCACAGCAGCACTGTTCAACATAACCCCAAACTGAGAACACAAGTATCCAACAATTACATAAAGGATAAAGAAATTATGCAGGCCGGTGGGGAACAATGAGTGAAGGGAATGATAAGGTACAAACTTCCAGTTATAAAATTAGTAAGTCATGGGGATGTAATGTACAGCATGTTACCTATAGTAATACTGTATTGCATATTTGAAAGTTGCCAAGAGAGTAAATCTTGAAGGTCCTCATCACAAGAAAAAAAAGAAAAATTTTTTCATGGCTAAGTATGGTAATGAATGTTAACTAGACTTGCTGTGGTGATCATTTCACATTGTATTCAAATATCAAATCATTATGTTGTACACCTGAAACTAATATAATGTTATATGTCAATTAGTCAATTATACCTTAATAAAAATAATTTAAAAATATGGTATATTTATACAATGAAATAATACACAACGCTGAGAATGAATGCACTATAGCTTCATGCAATGACATGAATTTCATACACATAATAAGTCAAAGAAGCCAAATACACACAATACATATACTATATAATTCCATCTATGTGAAGTTCAGAAAATGAGAAAAACTAAATTATAGTGTTTAATAGTACATGTTTAAGTTGTTAAAGCATGAAGAAAGGTTAGGAAATTATTACTATGACCTTTAGGATAGTGCTTACTATCCTTTGCAGAAAAAGACAAAGTACTAGTGATCAGGAGGGGCGTGAGAAAGACTTCAGGGGTGTTGAAACATTCTAGTTTTTGACCCAGGTGATGATCAGTTGGAGGTTAACTCTGTAAAAATTCATTGAGCTGTATATTCTTTGTAAATGTTTGTAATATTTAATTTTTTGAAGATTTAACAGAACAAATGACTGCCTGGCAGCACTGAGGACGCAGTAGACAACATCACATTTTAATAAGTCCTAAATGTAGGTACTCACAGTGTGTAGGAGGCTGAGAGTGAGAGATGTGGAGAAGGAAGAAGGTAATGACCCAGGATGGGGTCTGGTTTGTCAGGACTCTTGAGGGCTGGCAGGGAGGAGTGGGGAAGGGAAATCACACATCCTTAAAATTGCAGTTCCTGAGGCAGACATTCAGGCAGACATAAACCCAATTCATTAAATGCCCTAGGAGAATACAAAGACAAAAGACCAAAGATCACAGTGAGGGAGAAGAGTAAGTTCATAGATGTGAGTCTGGAAGAAGTAAAGTATATTAGACACAGAAGGACAGCTTCAGTGAACACTGCAGTAAAATGTAGTATATTGATACCATGTGCACAGAAGCGAGGATCTTTTAGCCTAGTATTCATTCATTCATTCATTCATTCAACAAGTATTTATTATCAGGAACTATTCTAGTTGCCATAGAGAATGCAAGAGGGTATAAGACAGTTCTTCTCTTTAGTTTTAACTAAGATAAAACATATCCTCGTGAACATTTAAGTTACTGTTCAAGATTCCACTGCCCAAAGGATAAAGCCCCAACTCACGCCCACATATGGCATACAAGCTCCACCTCATTTTGACCCCTTGCCAGTGGCATTTCCCCCATGGGTCTCTGCTCTTCCCCAGAGAAGCTCATCTTCACTATTTCTGTGACCGTAACAGAGGCCCAGTTCTATGCACTTTATACCTATTCATTCTCACAATGACTTTAAGAGGTCAATACCAATATTATTCACATTATTGTTCAGGTGAGGTAACAAGCCAAGAGAGGTTAAGTAACTTTTCACATTCATAATAGCTTGTAGGTGCTGGGGCCAGGACTCCAACCCTGAAAGCCTGGCCCCAGGGAATGTGCTCTCCACAACTACAGCTGAGCCACAGCCATCTTTCTCTGCCCCATGACAAATCCAAACTTTTTCATCTCTCTGTAGGTTTGGATTTTCTCCCTGTTGTCTTCCCCACAAACTCAGCAAGAAGGCTACCACCTCTGTGCACCCTTCCACGGCCACCTCCTCAGGGCCAATCTCTACCTTCCTCCTCCATGCCCTCAACTTTCATGGGCCTCTCCTAACATGTCCCTAGATGTCCTCAAGGGAGGAAGCTTGCCTTGTTTTTTGATATGCCTTCTCCAGAATCGTTCACACATGAAATTACAGGCAATGCTGAATTGGATCCAAAGAAAAACGTAAATCCTAAATAAGTGGTGCCAATTTGAGTCACTAAGGTTAGAAGAAAGAAAGGCCCATGCAGTCTGAGGTAGCCCAGGGAAGTCTTATGAAAGGGGTAGTCCTTGGTTAGACCTTAAGGGATGAGCAAACTGTGTATCACTGAAGATGATCAAGAGGGTGACCAGGGTGGGAAAGAGTATGTGCACAGGCCTGGTGACTCCAATGCACAGGGTATCTTTAGAAGTCCATCTTTAAACCAAACTTCACAGAGCATAGGCTGCAGGCAAAACAATCAGAGATCAAGAGGCAAGAATATTAAAGTACCAATACAAATACCTACCCTAGGAACCCTCAAAAAGTCCTTAAGTAAATCTAGAAAACCAGAATACTTCAGAGTATAAGAGACCTGGTGGAAAAAAAAGATTAATCACATTTAGAGTTTTTCAATACTTTTTATTGGATAATATGGTACACAACTGATTGCAGGGTTGGAACTGCTCTGAATTTGGAACTGTTTTGAATAAATCAGTATTGGGGTGCCTGGATGGCTCAGTCAGTTGAACGTCTGACTCTTAATTTTGGCTCAGGTCCTAATCTCATGATTTCTGGGATCGAGCCTCACATCAGGCTCTGTGCTGACAGTGCAGAGCCTGCTTGGGATTCTCTCTCTCCCTGTCTCTCTGCCCATCCCTCTCTCTTTTCTCACAAAAATAGATAAACTTTAAAGATCAATCAACCAACCAGTCAGTATAGGTATACGGAGATTTTACTGCATTTTCTTTGCAACCAGGCCATCTGAGTTGTTGCCATCAATCAGGGCCCGGCCTGAGATTGAAATGATGCCCATACAACGCCCATCTATGCCAGCAGCAATCTCCTCTCCAAGCTTCTCATAGTTATGGTACATCCAGTCCTGCCACTTGCAGGCTTCTGACATGAAAGGGGGCACTGGCCATACAAAAGAGATATTTTTTGAGGGAGGCATAGTGTGGATTTCTATGTAGTCTCTTTTTTGGGGTACCTGGAAATATATGCTACCAGGTTAAGGTTACCGATGGAATGTCTTTGCAAACCAGACTGAACA
The DNA here is from genome assembly GCF_023721935.1 of Panthera uncia. Taxonomy (NCBI): domain Eukaryota; kingdom Metazoa; phylum Chordata; class Mammalia; order Carnivora; family Felidae; genus Panthera; species Panthera uncia. Next base: position 57,320,523 of record NW_026057578.1, on the reverse strand, counting down.
AACTAGGAGGATGAGCTCTACTATCCAGATTGTACCTCTTGTCCTGCTTAATCTTTGCTCTTCTTATCATCTTTCTTCTAGGGGAATGAGAGGAATATAAAGAATATATAAATATTCTTTTCAACAGATGTCTACAAAGGAAAGAAAACCTCTCCATTATTCTTCAGAAGACCCCAGACCCATCAGAACTTCCTTGAGGTGTGGAGAGAGGCCCCTTGCCTCCACCTGCCTGGCCTATCACTAAAAGAGAATCAAATATAGGTAGTAAGCCTGTCATCACGTGAGAAAACCTTTCCTTTTACTTCTACATATTTGCCTTAGATTATTCACAAATAAAAGTTACACACATTTCATTGGCACTACTACATCTACAAATCACCTTGATCTCATTTAAATTCATTTTGCAAATGGGCAAACATTGTTCCATGACTTTTACTGATTGCCCAAGATTGCAAAGTTACTAAGAAATAGTGCCAGGCCCATGTCTAGGACTTCAGGGTCCAACTTTGTCCCACCTCATAGCAAACACATTAAAACATATTCCCATCCCACAGAACATATAGATTTTTGCTGTATAATTTTTATAATTCCAGTTTGGAGTTTCCTTATAACTTACAAATGTTTTCTCGTGATCCAAACTGTTAACATTTTTATGTAATCATATAGGGCTTGAGTTGAGTAGTAGCTGACTCATTGATATCATGTTACATTTTGCAGACTCTTAATTAAATATTTATTTCAATTTCAGTGTTTAATCCTCATGTTTAGGAGCCAATTTATTTTTTTCCAGGTCTGAAATATTGTCATGGGTCCTCGAAAGGTCACAGGCCCTGAGCACTAAGCCAAGAATGCCTCATGGCAGAAAGAGCTCCCAGCACAGGGGTGTGATGTGAGCAAAGGTTTAGAGGCTGGAATATAGAAGGCAGGTAAAGGTGGCTGTCACAGATTCAGCTGGCTGGAACAGAAAGGACAGAATCTGGTCTGTCTCTGGCCTTCCATTAGCAAGGTCTAGCTTGTGGATCTCTGGGACAATCTGCTGCCGGCACTCTGGAGCAGGCTATTCTTTTATGTTAAACCATACTATTAATCCACAGAGTTAAGCAGCATCCAGAAAAACTTCAAAGATGATCAAAGGAAGAGTTTATTCTATATGTTAGTAGAGTCCTCCCCAAAACAAATCTCATAGGATTCAGGGATACTGGTTCTGACTGACCTCATCACCAAAAACCCCCAACTCCAGAGAGAGCTGGGATTGGAGAGGAACTCTAGAGAGAGCAAAAGGGACCCCCACTACCACTCCACCCCGCCTTCTGTTGCCATGGGGACATGCAGAACCCTTCCACCAAGTAAGCCTGGGATTAAAACCATTCCTATTGAACCTCCTGCTGGGTGGCCTCGTTTTGGAGGCAACATATTCCCAATAATTCTAAGTTGAGTTTTTGTAAAATGCATTTTAAATGCACAAGCCAGGGAAATCTAACTTTTTACAGGTGTAGTGCACTGCTCCAAATCCTTTTTAAAAAAAGAAAGAAATTTTCAATACTATAAGCAGTCACTCTTTTTGGATGTCCATATTTTTGCGTTCTGCAGAGTTTTATTAAATTAGGACACATTACCACAGTACTTGCTGAAAACATATTGCATCAGGCCTTGGAATTTAGAGAGAAAAATGAGTTGTTGTTTGTACCATGCCATTTTTCTTCAGTAATTGAAACAAATTTGAAGATGTGGAGAAACCTGGGGATTCTGGAGAAGCTCTTCACTCATCTACTTCTCTAGTTGCCATGGAGAACAACAGTTTTAAAGGCATCTTTAAATAAAGTCAGCCCTGAGCAGAAACCTCTCTTCTTGAGTGAGGCAAAATACTAAGGGGGTGGGAGAGAGGTCTCTTTGCTGCTCTAAACGGCAAGTAATCTGAGGAAGATATAAGTGAGCCTTGTGTTTATTCAGAAGACACATTCATGTAGGAGACAGCAAGCAGTTCTGGGGCCATGCACCTGCCAGAACTTTCCAGAGCCTCCCTCTCATGCTCAGGATCCAGTTTCTGATCCTTAGAGCTATGGGCTTCTGAGAGCTAGCTCTCTCTCCATATTCATCAGGCTTCATTTACCAAATATTCTGCTTCTTTGTTCCCATCAGTCCTGGAGCTCCCAAGAACACGGTCCACCCTTTCCCATTGCCTATAAATAACTTCCTTTGACACATCTGTCCAGCTTCTCCCTCTCCCCCTTCAAATTTTTCCTTGAACCTCTCATCCCCTTGGAGCTCCTTTGTTCTGGTTACCTTAGGAAGGAGGGTACTAGCCAATAAAATGATGATGATGATGATGATGATGATGATAGGTGTTTATTATGCACATATGAAGCATTTAGCATAGATTATCTCATTTTATCTTTGGGCAACCTTCAGATAGGTGCTATTTCTATCCCCATTTTACAGAGGAGGAAACAGTTTTAGCAAGCACAAATGACTTAGCCACACAATTGGCACATAGCAGAGTAAGGGTTCAGCCCACACTTTCCAACTCTAGAGTCTCCACTCATATTGTCTCTCCATCTAATCATTCACTCATTTATCCAACCAATATTTATTGAGCCACACACTGTTCAAGGGCAGATAGCAATGATGAAGGCAAAAGAGGTTTCCACATTCATTATGATTCTTCGATTCTAGTAAGGGTACATAGGCAAGAAATGAACAAATAAACCAGATAATTTCTGAGATGGGAGCTGTGGAGAAAATGCTTCAAGGAATTGGGCAGAGCAGTGGTTTTCAAATTTGAGTGTGCATGAGCTCACCTGGGTGGCTTTTTGAATCACATATTGCTGGGCCACACTCTCAGAGTTCCTCATCCAGTAGGTCTGGAGTGGGGACTGGGAATTTGCATTTCTAACAAGCTCCCAGGTGAGACTGCTATTGCTGGAGAATTCATACTTGGAGAGTCACTGGCATAGGGAGTAATTAGGACTTGAGTGCGGTGTGGGGAAGCCATTTTCAGGATGTGTGGCATTTGAGCTGAGACCCAAATGATGAAATGGGTAAGCCACCAGAAGATATGAAGATGCAGAGGGTACCAAAAGGGCAAAGTCCCAAGGTGGAAATGACCTCTCACTATTGGAAGGACAAAACAAAAATATGCTGGGTGTTTCCTGAATAAGGAAAAGAAGAGAAACAAACAAGGGCCAGCTTAGACCTAACACAGTTTAGTTATTTCTTTTCCTCCTGCTCTGTTAGACGTTGTTTTAACATGAAAATTAGAATGTCTTTAACCAACAAAATGTTGACAATTAGTTGATTTAAAAAATAAAGGTCCATTATAAGATTGTTTTAAATGGCACCTCCTGTGACGCATTTAAAACATGATTTAAATTGTCCTTCACTCCAATGCCATTCTCAATTGTAATTTTTCAAGCAAAAGTAATCTATTGTGTTACATCACTGGTGTTGTATATTATTTAATAATGTATTTTTTTATCTGGAGAGTCTGTAACTTGTTGCAAACTTGTTGCAAATCTGCAACTTGTTGCAAAATTCAAAGACAGGACCCATGCCTTTTCTTTCCTCATTCTTCGACCTTAGTGCTTTTCAAATGTGCTTAAAACTGAACTCCTACAACTGGCTCCCTGGCACTCTTTAACAAGGAAGAGTGACTTAGGTGAACCTCTTGTTTTTGCCAGAGTCCCTTGTCCACTCTGTTCCCTGAGGTGCAGGAGTGCTGACCTGGGAAAGGATGAGGTCTAGCCTTCTACTGGATTCTCAGCTAAGGTGAGCCTAGTCTGCTGCAGGAAAATTGGCCCCTCTCTTTCTCTCAGCAGATACATTTGGGGCTGCTTTTGCAGCCAGGTCTTTATGTTCCTTTGCTTTGGATCTATTCTGAGGAAGCAGTGAGTTTCTGCATGATTGATAAAAACAGCCTGTTCATCTCATTGCTTAAAAAAAACATAGGAATGATCAAGATTCTGAATTTCCTAAACATTGCATAGTTGATGGCTGGAGCATCCAGAGATTACTGTTGGTGAGTGTTATGGGCTGAACTGTGTCCTCCAAAATTCATATTGTGAAGTCTTAACCCTTAGTACCTCAGAATGTGACTGTATTTAGAGATAGGGTTCTTACAGAAACAATTAAAGTTAAATGAGGTCAGTGGGGTAGGTCTTATTCCAATATGACTGGGGTTCTTATTAGAAGAGGAGATTAGCAAACAGTCATCACAGACAGAGGAACAGCCATCTGCAAGCCAAGGAGGCCAGCCTCAGAAGAAACCAACCCCGCTGACACCTTGCTCTTAGACTTCTGGCCTCAAGAATGATGAAGAAATAAATTGTTGTTTAAGTCACCCAGTCTGTGGCTCTTTGTTATGGTGGCCCAAGAAAACTAATATAGTGAGTATATGGAGGGCAGCTGGCCGCATCTAAGCCACCAAGAATTTGGAGAGTTAGTTCTTTTGAGAACTATGTGTTTACTCATATAGAAACTTTGTTATACTTTCCATTCCATGCTTTAAAATTTTTTCTCTATATAAAATAAAAATTTAGAAAACCAGGTGTCTTGGGGAACCTGGCTGGCTCAGTCAGTAAAGCATGTGACTCTTGATCTCAGGGTCATGAGTTCAAGTCCCATGTTGGGTGTGGAGCCTACTTAAAACAAAAAGATGAAGAAGAAGAAAACCAGATCCCTCCTCTGAGAATTTCTTCAAAGTTTCAGTTCTGCAGGAAGCCTGTGGGCCAAAGGTTAGAGGGAAGAAATAGTTCTCCTGGTCCTCCCCTCCCTGAGACAGTGGGGTTCTCTGGCTTTCTGCTACAACTTTTGGTGCCTGTCTCTCTAAGCCTAAGACAACACTATCCTTTGACATATGCTTTACTTACTCTGGCCTAGTCAGCAAACAGGGCATTTCTGGGTTGTTGATTCTGCTGCACATTTGGTTGAGATATACCCTGACCCAGATTAGCTCACTTAGATAGTTTGGAAGAAAGGTTTAGGAGGTTCTGGCAAGTGCCTTTGCCTCTGAGGTTCAAGGAATATGAAGCATGAATAGCATTTTTAATATGCCAACAATGACAAAGTATTGGGTATCCATGAAAGGGCAGCCAGGATAGAATACCAACGTTATTTCTATGAGTCCTACAGCAAGAACTTCCTGTCTGGATAAGTCACTTTTGGTTGCAGGTGACAGAAAACCAACTGAAACTAGCTTAAAACAGAAGAAGGGAGGGTGTAGATTTAGGTCTAGAAAACTGGGATATTCAAGACATGATGGTTTCAAGTACAGTTTGATCCTGGGTTCAAATTTAGTCATCAGGAAGTATTACCTCATGCTAACTGGAGACTTTGCTTTCCTGTGTTTGGATCCATTCTTAGGCAAGAACTCCTAATGTGTTGGCAAAGATGGCCACACATTTACCAGCCATAGAGGTAGTAACGCCAAAGAAAAGAAAATCTGTCTTTTCCCAGAGTTACAGCAAAATTCTAGTGGAGACCCCTGAATGGTCCAGCATGGGTCATCTGATAATTTCTAAACCAATCACTGTAGTCAGGATGGTAGAGTACTCTGGGCCACATGCCCACCTCTGGGACTCAGAATTGAGGTGGGGGTGCTTGGCCTCATCTGAGCCACTAAGAATTTGGAGAGTTGGTTCCTCGGAGAGGTGCCAGGAAGAAAAAAAAAGTAAACACATGAAACATTAATCTAGTATTACATTAGGCTGGCTTATAAAAGATGCTCAAAGGGACAAGAGCTGTGTCAAAAATTTTGGACTGTCATGTGGAAAAGAGAACGGAATGGAAAGGGGACGAAGCTTAAAATTATACATAGAAGTTATAAAAGACATAGATTTCAGCTCAATGCACGGAAAAACCTTTCCGGAAGTGAGGACAACAAAAAGGGGTGCTTCACAAAGTGTTTATCTCCCCTTTCCTAGATGAGTTCTAGTAGGGGTAAATGGCCATCCACCAGGGATGCAGAAAAGGGGGTTCTAAGTCAGGTGTGTTGGGGAACAGACTGATCCCGAAGACCTCCTCCAACCTCAAACTCCAATGACTCTTGAACTACTTGTTTCCACATTAGGAAACCCTAAAGCATCAAAGAAAGTATAGACCAGAGGGGAGCACAGTGGGCAGCACTGAGGTTTTGGGGTTTTTTTAAATAAAATTTTTAATGTTTATTTACTTTTGAGAGGGTGGGGAGGGGCAGAGAGAGAGGGAGACACAGAATCCCAAACAGGCTCTGAGATGTCAGCACAGAGCCTGTTGCGGGGCTCAAACTCATGGACCCTGAAATTATTACCTGATTCAAAGTCAGATGCTTAACCAACTAAGCCGTCCAGGCACCCTGGATTTTTTTTTTTTAAATTAACATTTCCTGAGGCTTTACTGTGTGCCAGGTACAGGCTAAGTGCTTGCATCCTTCGCCCCATTTAGTCCCCAGAGTAACCCTTGAAATAAACTTTAGTGACCCCCATTTAATGAATGAGGAAACTGGGGTACAGAGAGGTTGAGTAACGTGTCAAGAATGACACAGTAAATAGTGGAGCTGGGACCCAAATCCAGGTCACTTGTAACTTAAGCCAAAGCTCTTAACCCTTTTGCTCTTGGGGGACAGGCAAGCCAGCTTCTTTCTAGAGTGTCATCATATACCTCCTTCTGCTCACCTACCCCCTCCTGCCTGCTCAGGATCAAGGTCGATCGGGTCCAGATGGTAGCGGGTGCATCTAATGAGATGTGAGGGTATTACTCACAAGAAGCCAAGAGTGGCTGGGAGATAATCCCAGATTCACATCCCCGCACTTGAGATGTCAAGAGCAAACGCTATGGCCATGCATTAAAAACAAACACAACAACAAAGCCAGCGTTATCCTTGAACCCTTTCCAACTCTAGTTCCTCCAACTGCTTTGATGGATGCATCAGTTAGTTAAGCCAGGTAGGCAGGCCCTTCTAGTGGCTCCTATCTTTCCTCTGGGCTTTTAGAACAAATAATTTAGTTTTTTTAAGTTTCAACTTTTTTATCCCTTTAAAAAATTGATTCATTGTATCTTTAAAAAGCTATCAGGAAAAGAGTGGAATTATTTACTATTTCATTTATCCATTTGCTTATGAAGCAAATATTTATTTAGCACCTACTATGTGTGAGATCTTGGGTTTTGCAGCAAAGATGGATATTTATTTCACTTAGCAGTCAAAAACACACATTTCCTGGAGTAACTTATAAAGGAATTCATAGTCAAAAGCCATACTATTTACCTTAAGGATCCCTGGTGGTGTAGGGGGAAGCCACCTACTTAACCAGTCAGTTAAGCATCCAACTCTTGATTTTAGCTGAGGTCATGATCTCATGGTGTAGTTAGTGGGATCAAGCCCTGCATCAGGCTCTGCCTTGACAGCATGGAATCTGCTTGGGATTCTCTCTCTTTCTGTCTGCCCCTGCCTGATGTGTGTGCACGTGCTCTCTCTCTCTCTCTCTCTCTCTCTCTCTCAAAACAAACAAATAAACTTAAAAAAAGATCCCTAGGGGTACCTGGGTGGCTCAGTGAGTTGAGCATCCAACTTTGGCTCAAGTCGTGATCTCATAGTTTGTAGGTTCAAGCCCCATGTCAGGCTCTGTGCTGACAGCATGAAGACTGCTTCAGATTCTGTCTCCCTCCCTATGTCCCTCCCCTACTCTCTCTCTCTCTCTCTCTCTCTCTCTCTCTCTCTCAAAAATAAACATAAAAAAAAAGATCACTGGTGACCATAAGTAATTGAACCACCAGAATTCATATTAAAAGCTGCAGTAGATGCCCTGCAAGTTTCTGAAAGGGTCTTCTCTGGGAATAGTCAGCATAGGAAATTTACAGCTGGTTCCTCAAACTGCAGACAGATATTATGAGTCTTGTGCCTGCCTTCAGACCTCACAATACTTTAGGTTCCTACTAGGTTATTTACCATACATATTCATACATGTTGTTAGTTTACCCTAGTGCAAAAAAGTAAGCAAGACAGCCACCTGTCTCCAAAACTAAACCAGCTCCTATCCAGCCTTTCTTTAGAGAGTCCATGGAGAAGTCTCTCAGACACAGAGAAGCAGCTGACCAGGATGGCTTAGATCTGGCCTTTGCCCCTCACTCTGTTCTCATTGTCCACTGTGCCCAAACCCAATCATGCCTCTAGCCCCAGTGCCAATATAATCCTTTCTCTCTGTGGCCCCGGGATTACTGACACAGCCCAACTAAAAAATATCACTTCCAACACTAACTAGTAAGAGAGACTAAGAAAATACAAGAAGATAGAGCAAATACAAGCAGCATAAAAACATCTAAGCTTAGAGAGAACCACCTCCAGTCCTACTGCATAGCTACTCATGGACTAGGTTCATAAGTTCTATCCCAATTGTTCTCAATCCTGGATGCACATTGGAAACACCGAGAGAGAGAGAGAGAGAGAGAGAGAGAGAGAGAGAGAGGAATAATACCAGTTTCCTGGACCTTACTTTCTAATGGTTTTGGAACTTGGCTTGCTGGCCTACAAATGGATAACACACATTCCCAGAGACTCTGATTTGCTTGTTTGGAGGTGTGACCTAGGCATAAGTATTTTTAAAAGCTTCCAGGTAATCTAGTGTCTGCCAGGTAGGGAACTATCACCCTAGACCACATGAAACAGAATGAACCTCGACATTATTTAATAAGCTTCCCAGTTATAGCTGACTGTATTTCTAAAGGTGGTGCCTTGGTGGTACCACCTAACCCTCATGCTCTTCCACAATGTATTCTCCACGATGCATTCCTTTATTTTTTTTTATTAAAATGTTTTAAAAAAAAATTTTTTTAACGTTTTATTTATTTTTGAGACAGAGAGAGACAGAGCATGAATGGGGGAGAGGCAGAGAGAGAGGGAGACACAGAATCGGAAGCAGGCTCCAGGCTCTGAGCCATCAGCCCAGAGCCCGATGCAGGGCTCGAACTCACGGACCGCGAGATCGTGACCTGAGCTGAAGTCGGATGCCCAACTGACTGAGCCACCCAGGCGCCCCTTATTAAAATGTTTTTAATGTTCATTCATTTTAGAGGAGAGGGAGGGCAGAAAGAGAGGGAGACACAGAATCCAAAGTAGGCTCCAGGCTCTGAGCTGTCTGCACAGAACCTGATGTGAGGCTCAAACCCACGAACTATGAGACCATGACCTGAGCTGAAGTTGGACACTTAACCAACTGAGCCACCCAGGCACCCCACAATGCACTCCTTTAAAGATAGAGTCTATAACATACTCAATGGTGAAAAACTAAGAGCTTTCCCCCTAATATCAGGAACAAGACAAGGATTCCACTCTCACCACTTTTAATCAACAGGAGTAGAAGTCCTAGCCACAGCAATAAGACAAGAAAAATGAATAAAAGGAATCCACATTGGTAAGGAAGAAGTAAAACATTCACTATTTGCAGATGACATGATACTCTATATAGAAAACTCTAAAGACTCCACAAAAAGCTACTAGATCTGATAAATGAATTCAGTAAGGTTATAAAATACAAAACTGGTGTACAGAAATCTGTTGCACTTCTATACACTAACAATGAAGCAACATAAAGAGAAATTAAAAAACAACCACATTTACAATTGCACCAAAGATAATAAAGTACCTAGGAATAAACTTAACTAAGAAAGTGAAAGACCTGTATTCTGAAAACTATAAAATATTGATGAAAGAAATTGAAGATGATACAAACAAATGGAAAGATATTCTATACTCATGGATTAGAAGAACAAATGTTATTAAAATGTCCATACTAACCAAAGCAATCTACAGATTTAATGCAATCCTTATCAAAATACCAACAACATTTTCCACAGAACTAGACCAAATAATTCTAAAATTTGTATGGAGCCACAAAACATCCCGGATAGCCAAAACAATCTTGAAAAAGAAAAACAAAGCTGGAGGTATCACAATTACAGATTTCAAGTTATACTGCAAAGCTGCAGTAATCACAAAAGTATGGTACTGTCACAAAAATAGACACATAGATCAACAGAACAGGATACAAAGCCCAGAAACAAACCCACTAATATGTGGTCAATTAATCTTCAACAAAAGAGGCAAGAGTATGCAATGGGAAAAAGACAGTCTCTTCAACAAATGATATTAGGAAAACTGGACAGCTACATACAGAAGAATGAAACTGGACAACTTCCTTATACCATACACAAAAATAAATTCAAAATAGAATAAAGACCTAACTGTGAGATCTGAAACCATAAAAATCCTAGAAGAGAGCACAAGCAGTAATTCTCTGACATCGGCCACAGCAATATTTTTCTAGATATGTCTCCTGCAGCAAGGGGAAAAAAAGCAAAAATAAGCTATTGAGATGATATCAAAATAAAAATCTCTGCACAGTGAAGGAAACAATCAATAAAACTAAAAGATAACCTACTGAATAGAAGATATTTGCAAATGACATATCTGATAAAGGGTTAGTATCCAAAATATATAAAGAACTTATGTAACTCAATATTCCCCCACAATAATCCAATTTAAAAATGGGCAGAAGACATGAATAGACATTTATCCAAAGAAGACATCCAGACAGCCAACAGACACATGAAAAGATGCTCAACATCACTCATCATCAGGGAAATGCAAATCGAAACTACAGTGAGGTATCACCTCATACCTGTCAGAATGGCTAAAATCAACAACACAAGAAACAACAGGTGTTGATGAGGATGTGGAGAAAAAGGAACGCTTGTTCACTGTTGGTGGGAATGCAAACTGGTGCAACCACTGTGGAAAACAGTATGAAAATTCCTCAAAAATTTTAAATAGAACTATCCTACAATCCAGTAATTGCGTTACTGGCTATGCACCCAACAAATACAAAAATGCTAATTGGAGAGGATATATTCACTTCTATGTTTATAACAGCATTATTTACAATAGCCAAACTATGGCAGCAACCCAAGTGTCCACTGATAGATGAATGGATAAAAAAAGGTGTGACACACACACACACACACACACACACACACTATGAAATATTATTCAGCCATAAAAAAGAATGAAATCTTGCCATTGCAAAAACATGGATGGAGCTAGAGAGTATTAAGCTAAGGGAAATAAGTCAGTCAAAGAAAGACAAATACAATCTGATTACATTCACATGTGGAAATTAAGAAACAAAACAAATGAACAAAGGAAGAGAGAGAGAGAGAGAGACAAACCAAGAAACAGACTCTTAACTATAGAGAACAAATAGATGGTTACCGCGGGGAGATGGATGGAGGGATGGGTGAAACAGGTGACGGAGATGAAGGAATGCACTTGTGATGAGCACTGGGTGATGTATAAAAGTGTTGAATCACTATATTGTACATCTGAAGCTAACATAACACTGAATGTTAACTACTCTGGAATTAAAAGACCTAATAAAATCCAAAAATAAAAAATAAAATAAAGATGGAGTCTAATTTCCCTCTCCTTTTGTCTGGGTAGGCATGTGTGCTTCAATCAATAAAGTGTGGCAAAGGTAAGACTATGTGACTTTGAAGGCTATATCATAAAGGCCATGCATTTCTCTCAGCTTTGTTAGGACTCTGATGAAGTTCAGCAACCCTGAGACTACTGTGCTAGGGAAGCCACGTGTAGGCACTCAGGCCAAAAGGCCGAGTCATCCCCACTAAGACAATACATAGGGGGTGAAACCATCTTGGGTTCTCCAAACCAGCACAACCACCACCTGAAAGAACTGCCACAGGAGCCAAAGAACTACCGGCTGAGCTCTACCCAGATTCTGATCCACAGACTTCATGGATGTAGTAAAATGGTAGCTGTTTTATATGATTAAGTTTGGGTGGATTTATTATGCAACACTATTAACCTAAATACCAGTTGACTCTAATGTGCAGCCAAAGTGAGGAACCAGCCTCTTATTCCATGCCCATTTGCCTATAATTATACTTGGTCTCCCCAAACTATTAAGAACTCCTGCTTATATACCAGGACTCCAAACTGGGCCTCTCATCTTTAGCCAATTGCTCCCTCATGGAACAGTCACAGAGGCCCCGGTCTCACTCAGGTCCAGATCCTGGTGTGTGGACAGGCCTCACCTATGGCTCCTGAGCCAGCCTGTGGCAATCGCCATTGGAATGACTCCCGAGTGTGGCACAGGTCCTTTCTGTCAAAGGTGCCAAATATGCACTGTCAGAACCCCGTACCTACTATCCCAGTGTCAATACAGCCAATATTTCCCATAAGCCCAACTTTCAGAGTGATCAGCAGTTTATTCCTATTAGAGTAACATAGGAAAATACAGAAACTACATTTTCTCAAGTCTGAGTTCTCAGTGATGTTGAGACCCAGAAATTTGTAGATCATTATGAAGGGTTTTACCATGAGGGGGCCAAGATGGCGGAACAGCACACAAGTTTTTTTGTGTCTCTCATCCCTGAAATGCAGCCACATCAACACTAAACCATCTTGCACACCGAGAAAACATATTTGAGGATTAACACAACAATCTGCACAACCTGAACCACAGAACTCAGCAGGTATGTGGCACAGAGAGGTGAACTGGGGGAAAGAGAAGTGGCAGAGGGCAGGGAGCTGCTTTTGCTTGTGGAGACAGGATGGAGAGAGGATGGAGACAGGGTGGAGGAGAGTATGGGAAAGCATCCCCTAGACACAAAAGCAGCTGGAGACAAAAGAAAAAGTATGCAAGGAACTGAACAAAAAAGGGAGAAAGAAGAGAGGAGAGGGTTTAAGTTCCATTAAAACTCTATAAATGGGGGAGTGCTGAGTCTGAAACGTTGCAGCTCAATACTTGGCAGAGCTCTGGTGGGAAGGGCGAATCCCCAACAGCAGACAGCGAGGTCTGAAGGGTCCTTGGGCTGTCATACTGAGAGAGGCAGTTCCCCATATGGGAGGCCATTTGGTAGAGGCTGTGAGGCCACCCCACAGGCAAAGGTCCCAGTGGACACTGGAGAACAACCGCATTCACTGGTGCTGGAACAAGGATGTTAAGGGGGAAGCCTGGTGCCAGATGTGTGTTGTGATTTTCCATAACCCCTGAAATGCTGCTGCTACATGATCACGTGAACTTTTTGTGGGGTGAGCTGGCACCAAGCCTCAGTCTCTGGGCATCAGCAGCAGCATGGTCCTGTGAACGTTTCTGGGGGCAGGGAGGCACCCAGCCTGTGCTCAGTGAGACTCTGCCACAGAGGGTTGGAACAGGTCAAAGCCACAGTCCCTCATAACTGAGGGGTTGGGAAACAGCCCCATTTGAGATGGAACTCAGGAGGGAGGTGCCGCCTGGCAGCTTGATGGCTTGGTCACGGACAGTGTAAAAGCGGGGAGTGGATGGAAGTGTGAGACAAAGGAGAGGTGTGGGATTGCTGGTTGGGGAGAGCACAGAGTTTTGATACTACAGACTGGGTAGCTAGGTGACACCATTTTCATGCCTCCCGCACATGCGCATAAACGTCTACATGAGCCAGAACAATCCATGCCAGTTAGCTAAGCAGTTCCACCTACTGGAGAACACAGCCATTACACCAAGCCCCACCCAAATGGGCCAACTGGGCTCTTGAGGAGGAACACCACAAGTCTCTTCACCTGCTTAGTTTAAGGACTATAAAGTGCTTCACAGTTTGACTTCTAGGGGAAACCAATGTAATTTCAATCATATTTCGGTCTGTTTGCTGGTCCACCTATTTAATTTTTTTTCTTATTCTTTCCTTTTCTTATTCTTGAATACAGAAAGAGAAAAAATTATTTTTATTTTCCATTTTTATTGAAAATATTTTTCTTTATTTTTCTGCTATATTTTTTTACTTTTGTGAATTTTTCAAATTCTATTTTACTACCATCATTTCATTTTATTCTATTTAACGGTATTGTTTTTTTTTCAATATTTCAAACAGTTTCTTTTTTCTTCTTTTATTATTTTTCTTTTCTTTTCTTTTTCCCTTTTTTCTCTAATCTATCAAGCTCCTTTCAACAACCAGACCAAAAAACACATAGGATCTAGCATCCTTTGATTTTTTTTGTGTTGTTTTTAATTTTTTAATTATATATTTTTTACTTTATCAATTCCTTTCTTCCTTCAAAATGACAAAACGAAGGAATTCATGCCAAAAGAAAGAGCAGGCAGAAACGACAGCCAGGGACTTAATCAACACAGACAACCAAGATGTTTGAACCAGAATATAGAATCACAATAATAAGAATACTAATAGGGGACGAAAATAGATTAGAATCCCTCTCTGTGGTGATAAAAGAAGAAAAAGCTAGTCAGGATGAAATAAAAAATGCTATAATTGAGCTGCAATCTCGAATGGATGCCATGGTGCAAGGATGGATGAGGCCGAGCAGAGAATCAGCGATATAGAGGACAAACTTATGGAGAACAATGAAGCAGAAGAGGGAAACTAAGGCAAAAGAGCACAATTTAAGAATTAGAGAAATCAGTGACTCATTAAAAAGGAATAACATCAGAATCATAGGGGTCCCAGAATGAAGGGAGAGAAAAAGGGGTAGAAGGGTTATGTGAGCAAATCATAGCAGAAAACTTTCCTAACCTAGGGAAAGACACAGACATCAAAATCCAAGAAGCACAGAGGACTCCCATTAGATTCAACAAAAAACGACCATCAACAAGGCATATCATGGTCAAATTTACAAAATACTCAGGGAAGGAAAGAATCATGAAAGCAGGAAGGGAAAAACAGTCCTTAACCTGGAAGGGAAGACAGATCAGGTTTGCAGCACACCTTTCCACAGAAACTGGGCAGTCCAGAAAGGAGTGGCAGGATATATTCAATGTGCTACATCAGAAAAATATGCAGCCAAGAATTCTATATCCATCAAGACTGTCATTCAAAATAGGAAATATTAAAAGTTTCCCTGACAAACAAAAATTAAAGGAGTTCATGACTACTAAACCAGCCCTGCAAGAAATTTTAAGGGGGACTCTCTGAGGGGAGAAAAGACAGGGGAAAAAAGACCAAAAGTAACAAACTCTAGAAAAGACCCGAGAATACCACCAGAAACTCCAACTCTACAAGAAACAGAATGGCAATAAATTCATGTTTCAGTACTCACTCTGAACTTCAATGGACTAAATCCTCCAATCAAAAGACATAGGGTAACAGAAAGGATGAGAAAACAAGATCCACCTATATACTCTTTATAAGAGACCCACTTTAGATCTAAAGACACCTTCAGATTGAAAGTGAGGGGATGGAGAACCATCTATCATGCTAATGGTTGATAAAAGAAAGCCAGAGTAGCCATACTTATATCAGACAATCTAGACTTTAAAATAAAGACTGTAACAAGAGATGAAGAAGGGCATTAGGTCATAATTAAGGGGTCTATCCATCAAGAAGACCTAATAATTGTAAACATTTATGCTCCAAATGTGGCAACACCCAATATATAAATCAACTAATCCCAAACATAAAGAAACTCATTGATAATAATACCATAGTAGTAAGGGACTTCAACACCCCACTTACTGCAATGGACAGATCATCTAAACAGAAAATCAACAAGGAAACAATGGCTTTGAATGATACACTGGACCAGATGGACTTAACAGATACATTCAGAACATTTCATCCTAAAGCAGCAGAATATACATTCTTCTCCAGTGCACATGGAACGTTCTTCAGAATAGACCACATACTGGGACACAAATCAGCCCTCGACAAGTACAAAAGATCGCGATCATACTGTGCATATTTTCAAACCACAACACCGTGAAACTCAAAATCAACCACAAGAAAAAATCTGGAAAGATAACAAATACTTGGAGATTAAGAACATCCTACTAAAGAAGGAATGGGCTCACCAAGAAGTTAAAGAGGAAATTAAAAAGTACATGGAAGCCAATGAAAATGGTAACACCACAGTCCAAAACCTCTGGGACACAGCAAAGGCAGTCATAAGAGGGAAGTATATAGCAATCCAGGCCTTCCTAAAGAAAGAAGAAAGGTCTCAGATACACAACCTAACCTTACACCTTAAAGAGCTGGAAAAAGAACAGAAAGTAAAACCCAAAACAGCAGAAAACAGGAAGTAATAAAAATTAGAGCTGAAATCAATGCTATCAAAACCAAAAAAAACCACCAAAAACCAAAAAACAAAACAGTAGAACAGATCAATGGAACCAGAAGCTCATTCTTTGAAAAAATTAACAGAATCGATAAACCACTAGCCAGTTGGAGAAAAAAAAAAAAGAAAAAGAAAAGGAAAGGACCCAAATAAATAAAATCAAGAATGAAAGAGGAGAGATCACAAGCAACACAGCAGAAATAAAAACAATAATAAGAGAGGGGCGTCTGGGTGGCTCAGTTGGTTAAGCGTCCGACTTCAGCTCAGGTCACGATCTCGCGCTCCGTGAGTTCGAGCCCCATGTCGGGCTCTGTGCTGCTGGCTCAGAGCCTGGAGCCTGCTTCAGATTCTGTGTCTCCCTCTCTCTCTGCCCCTCCCCCGTTCATGCTCTGTCTCTCTCTGTCTCAAAAATAAATAAAACATTAAAAAAACAATAATAAGAGAATATTATGAGCAATTATATGCCAATAAAATGGGCAACCTGGAAGAAATGGACAAATTCCTAGAAACATATAAACTACCGAAACTGAAACAGGAAGAAATAGAAAATTTGAACAGACCCATAACCAGTAAAGAAATTGAATTCATAGTCAAAAATCTCCCCCCCCAAAAAAGAGTCCAGGCTCAGATGGCTTTCCAGGGGAATTCTACCAAACATTTAAGGAAGAGTTAACACCCATTCTCTTGAAGCTGTTCCAAAAAATGGAAATGGAAGAAAAACTTCCAAACCCTTTCTATGAGCCCAGCATTACCTTGATTCCAAAACCAGATAAAAACCCCACTAAAAAGGAGAACTATAGACCAATTTCCTTGATGAACATGGATGCAAAAATCCTCAACAAGATATTAGCCAACTGGATCCAACAATACATTAAAAAAATTACTCACCACGACCAAGTGGATTTATACCTGGGGATGCAGGGCTGGTTCAATATTCACAAAACAATCAATGTGATTCATCACATCAATAAAAGAAAGGACAAGAGCCACATCATCTTTTCAATAGATGCAGAGAAAGCATTTGTCAAAATACAGCATCCTTTCTTGATAACAACCATCAAGAAAGTAGGGATAGAAAAAAAAAATTAAAAAAATAAAAAAAAATAAAGAAAATAGGGATAGAAAGATCATACCCTGAGATCATAAAAACCATACATGAAAGACCCAATGCTAAAATCATCCTCAATGGGGAAAAACTGAGAACTTTCCCCCTAAGGTCAGGAACAAGACAGGGATGCCCACTCTCGCCACTGTTATTCAACATAGTATTGGAAGTCTTAATCTCAGTAATCAGACAACACAAAGAAATAAAAGGCATCCAAATCGGCCAAGAGGAGGTCAAACTTTCACTCTTTGCAGATGACATGATACTCTATATGGAAAACCCAAAAGATTCCACCAAAAACTGCTAGAACTGACCCATGAATCAGCCAAGTTGCAGGATGTAAAATCAATGCACAGAAATCGGTTTCATTCCTATACACCAAAAATGAAACAACAGAGAAATCAAGAAATCGACCCCAATTGCAATTGCACCAAAAACCATAAAATACCTAGGAATAAATCTAACCAAAGAGGTGGAAAATCTATACACTGAAAACTACAGAAATCTTATGAAAGACATTGAAGAAGACACCAAAAAATGGAAAAAGATTTCATGCTCCTGGACAGGAAGCACAAATATTGTTAAAATGTCAATACTACCCAAAGCAATCTACATATTCAATGCAATCCCTATCAAAATAACACCAGCATTATTCACAGAGCTAGAATAAACAATCTTAAATTTGTATGGAACCAGTAAAGACCCCAAATAGCCAAAGCAATCTTGAAAAAGAAAACCGAAGCAGGAGGCATCAGATTCTCAGACTTCAAGTTGTATTATAAAGCTGTAATCATCAAGACAGTATGGTACTGGCACAAGAACAGACACATAGATCAATGGAACAGAATAGAGAACCCAGAAATGGACCCACAAACATATGGCCAACTAATCTTTGAGAAAGCAGGAAAGAATATCCAATGGAATAAAGGCAGTCTCTTCAGCAAGTAAGTGCTGGGAAAACTGGACAGTGACATGCAGAACAATGAACCTGGACCACTTTCTTACACCATACACAAAAATAAACTCAAAATGGATGAAAGACCTCAATGTAAGACAGGAAGCCATCAAAATCCTCGAGGAGAAAGCAGGCAAAAACCTCTTTGACCTTGGTCGCAGCAACTTCTTACTCAACATGTCTCCAGAGGCAAGGGAAACAACTGCAAAAATGAACTATTGGGACCTCATCAGAATAAAAAGCTTCTGCACAGCGAAGGAAATAATCAGCAAAACTAAAAGGCAACTGATGGAATGGGAGAAGATATTTGCAAACGACATATCAGATAGTTAGTATCCAAAATATATAAAGAACTTATCAAACTCAACACCCAAAAAACAAATAATCCAGTGGAGAAATGGGCAAAAGACATGAATAGACACTTCTCCAAAGAAGACATCCAGATGGCCAACTGACACATGAAAAAAAGGTCAACATCACTCATCGTCAGGGAAATACAAATCAAAACCACAGTGAGATACCACCTCACACCTGTCACAATGGCTAACATTAACAACTCAGGAAACAGATGTTAGTGAGGATGCGGAGAAAGGGGATGTCTTTTGCACTGCTGGTGGGAATGCAAACTGGTGCAGGCAGTCTGGAAAACAGTTTGGAGCTCCTCAAAAAATTAAAAATAGAACTACCCTACAACCCAGCAATTGCACTACTAGGTATTTATCCAAGGGCTTCAGGGATGCTGTTTCAAAGGGGCACATGCACCCCAATGTTTATAGCAGCGTTATCAATGCTGGAATGAGTTCAAATACCCATCAATGAGGAATGGATAAAGAAGATGTGACATATATATACAATGGAGTATTACTCAGCAATCAAAAAGAATGAAATCTTGCCATTCACAACTACGTGGATGCAACTAGAGGGTATTATGTTAAGCGAAATTAGTCAGAAAAGACAAATATCATATGACTTCACTCATATGAGGACGTTAAGATACAAAACAGATGAACATATGGGAAGGGAAACAAAAATAATATCAAAACAGGGAGGGGGACAAAACACAAGAGACTCTTGAATATAGAGAACAGACAGGGTTGCTGGAGGGGTTGTGGGGGGGGATGGGCTAAATGGGTAAGGGGCATTAAGCTTGTTGCACTATATACTAACTTGGATGTAAATTAAAAAATAAATAATTTTTTTTTAAATGAAGGGTTTTACTGTTCCTGTCAGAGGCCCTTTTCCATATACTATTTTTCCAGACACTGCCATTTTCTCTCAGACTGGTGGAAAAATCACTGGTGAGGCACTGAGAGTTACCTAGGAATTTATACTGTTCTTTCTAAGAGAAGGCAAATCTTGAAATAAATGTAGACAACATGGAGGCCTCTTGGAGTTTGGGCCCAAGTACGCATTGTTTGCTAGAAAGGATTGAAAGAGCTGAGCCACATCTCTGGATGTAACCAATCATGCCTACGCTGCTGCTCTGTGAAGTCCAGTTGTTTGTTTTGTCCTTGCTTCCCGTTTCTCTTCTCTTCTGGGTCTGATGCTGATACTCAGATTTCCAGGTTGGTCATGGTTCCAGAAGTTTCACTGAGGTTCGTGGTGATCTAAGCCTGTAGTCTTTGTTTCTTTCTTCATCAAGAAGCTCTGGAGTTAATGATTAACACTTTAGAACCCACCCTTCCAAATAGTTGTTTCTGAAAGACAGCCTGTAATTGACAAGAGAGCTGGAGAAAGGCCAAGGACATGGGCTTTTTAAGGTAAGCCTGTTACAGCTTTGAGAGGAGTATGTTTCAAGGAGTTAATGTTGCACCAAAGGAAGAGATGTAGTTTTTTTTAAAGGTAGGTCTTAACTCAGGCCCAGGAGCTTGGAAACATGGAAACAACAAAAGGCAAACCGAATTTGGCTCTTGCGAGAGCCATTTGAAACTGTCTTCCTGTAAATGTGAACTGTGTCTCTGCAGCCCTAGAGGATGGGTTCTGAAGAGAAAATGTCTCCTTATTAGGACTCTGAGCTGTGTTGAGAAAAAATGTGCAGGCACATTAGAATATATCAATTAAATAAAATACCATCAATACTAGATCTAAAATGACAAGTTCCTTGCTAGCAACAATTGCAGTGACTCACCCTGCATGTCTTGAATAAATGTTATATTTCAGCAAAACTTTATTTTAAAACCACAAAATCAAGGGTTTAACTTTTCATCCAGTCACCTAAAAAGTACTACAACACTACCCAGGAATAATGGAACTTCATTTCAGAGACCTAATGTGATATTGTTAGAGGTGGTTAGCAGGGTGAAAGGGTTTTAGCGACTTCTTCTGATCTGTTCTTCACTCAAAGCTGCTGCCAATAAGCTACTCCTAGAGGACACCAAAAGATCCTTTTCTGTTTTTAAAATAATTAACACGTTTTATCAAGAATTATTATGAATATTTAAAGAAGACTTCAGTGCAGGATCTCCATCTTTTTTTCTCTCTCATTTTCCCCAGGAAAACCTGCATTTCTATAATTCAGAATTCAAAATCTAGGGGCGCCTGGGTGGTTCAGTTGGTTGAGTGTCCGACTTCAGCTCAGGTCACGATCTCACAGTCTGTGAGTTCAAGCCCGGCGTCAGGCTCTGTGCTGACAGCTCGAAGGCTGGAGCCTGCTTCGGATTCTGGGTCTCCCTTTCTCTCTGCCCCTCCCCTGCTCATGCTCTGTCTCTCTCTGTCTCAAAAATAAAAATAAAAATAAAAACATGTAAAAAAAATTCAAAATCTAATCACAAGAAAAAAGAACCTAAGATCAACCCTGTTGTGCCAGCAATCAGGCAAAAAGGTATAATGCTCTTTTGAGTTCGTAAACTTAGTTCAACTAAAGAATAAGACTGTCAGGTTACATTCACAGGATAATTAAGGTGTGACTCCTATGTGAGTCTACCATTTAAAAAAAAAAGATAAGTCATAGATGGCTACCTGTTTTTTCTCAAGGGATCACTCTGTCTCAGAAGAAACGTCTATGCATTGTCACCAGTTAAACAGAACTGAGAAACAGAGCCATCAGAAGGTATCTGGACAAAGCTGGCTCCCACTGTTTCGCTTAAAAATTTTTTTTTCATTGGAGATAATATCCATACCGAAAAATGCTCATATCACAGGTGTCCAGCTGAATGAATTTTCACAAACTGAACACTCTTGTTTTACCAGAGCTCAGATGAAAAAAAAATAAAAAAAAAAAAAACCACAACACAGAATATAAGCTGCCCCCAGAAATCCTATTCTCTCACTGCCAGGGGTAACCAGTATCCTAATTCTAACATCATAGATGAGTTCTGCCTGTTTTTGTACTTTCTATAAATGGAATCATACAGTATGTTCTCTTTTGTGTCTGGGTGCTTTCACACCATGTCTTGTCTGTGAGATTCATCCATATTGCTGCATGTAGTTATAGTTCATTCTCTTTGTTGGCGGGTATTCCATTGTGTGAATACACCACAATTTATTTACCCATTCTACAGTTGATGGGCATTTGGGTAGCTTCCAATCTGGGGCTATTATAAAGAGCCAGCTGCATGAGTTTTTACACAGTGCCCAGGACTCCTCCTCATTTGCCTGAATGCTTCATGGAGGTCTTTGGAACAGCACCGGCCCCTGAGCTCCCGACAGCATTGTCAGTCTTGTCCTTCTGCTGGCAGATGCAGACCTTAGAAGAAAAAGGCCACAGCTCCCCACCTGTGAAAACGGACTCTTGTTTTCATGAAAAAAGTTTTTTAAAAAAAGATCAGCAACTGAGAACAGAAGTAAGTATTGTTCGCATTATCACAGAGAGTTGAGCAGCTGGCCACAGGGAATTTGGATCAGAGATAATAAGGTAACTTATCTTATTGAAACAGGATACAGGCTAACAATTCTTGAGCAAGGAATAGGGCATGCCCAGGGAAGTAGCAGATAGTATAAGCTGAGTGGCTAAGTGCTGCCAAGAAAGCGTAACTGAACCATCTCATCTCAATGGGGTACAAGTTTAAAACAAGGGCAAAAAGCCAAGATTCTTCGTAAACAAAATCACTAGCTTAACTCTTCCCTGAGAAAGCAGGTTTGCATCTTGACTCTGGGTCATCCTGGGGATGCTGCCCAAATTCTCAATGAAGTTCTGCAAGGGGGAGGGGGTGATTGCCACACCCTTCCTTGGGTGCTAGGGACTATGGGACTTCATAGGTAAAAGTCCTGGCAACACTGAGCAAATACTGAAATGCTATGTGTTCCCTCTTGGCCCCCAAGTGCCTCGGTTTAGACAAAAGGTCTAGAACGCATCACAGAGAGCTCATTTGTTTAAATGGGCTAGAATGTGACTTGGAGGAAAGTCAGAAGATGGACAGTTTGTTCTTCTTGACAATGCAAAAGAGAACAAGTGAGAACACTGTGCCAGTGTCAGTGTGGAGCAGAAGAGTGCATGGAAGAGATCAGTGTGGTCCAAAGGGAATGGGTGAGAGCCAAGAGGCAGGATCAAGGGCAGGAGAGGGCTGTGCATGGAGCAGTTTTCCCTCTTCTACTTGGCTCCACTCTGTGCACATCCACTCTGGTTACCAAGAGAAAAGCTTCTATAGTTGTTTTTATCTTAGAATATTTTCACTTGTCCACCAAACCCATCATTGTAGGCACTTTGGTGACTTGGCTAAATTGTCAAAGTGAGGCCTGAGGAGGACACCCTTGATTGTAGAAAATAACAAACTGGATTTCAGGAGCCATCAATTATCTTATGAACATAGAGTGTTCTATGTGTCCCTACTCTATCAGGCCTAGGATTTAGGGTGGCTTCAGGCAGTCACTTCCCCGGGCTCTCTGTGTGGGCCATGAGTTGGTGGCTCCAAGACAGTGTTTCATTTCTACTGCAAGTGGTGACGACAAACTTGGATTTCAGGGGAAAATACAAGATTATCTTTGGAAATAAATGGCAGGCGACACAATGATGCTTTGAGATCCTGGTGCCATGCGGTTCAGCTGTGCACAGACAGGTTTCCACTAGGCCTGGAGACGCCTCAACAACCTTAACCAGCAGGGCAACAGCTCAGGCCCTGTAAGAGGCTGCAGGTGCTCTAGAGTCAGGCAGGAAAACCACTGCCTTGCAGCTGGCATCCCCTCCCCACCCCAAGAGTGAGCCTTAGGCTCCTGCTGGAATCCTGGCCTCAGTCATAACAACACTTCACACTGAATCATGGATGTGGTGTTTCTCGTCCTAAAAGCTACGTATTTTATCCCAACAGGAAAGAAATAAAGCAAATATCATTACACCTATTTTACAAATAAGCTTAAGCAAACCCAGAAACAATAGACGATTGGCTGATGTATAAAGAGCCATAAGCCATAGGTCCAGGTTTCCTACACATGCTCACCAAACCACACCTTCCAGAAGGATGAACATAAATCTCTGATAGAGCCAGGTCTGGCCACCTTTCAGGTTCTGAATAACTAGACCCTGGATTGAGGGGTCACAGATATCGGTGTTGCTGAAGCCAGTACGGGGAGGTTTAACTTGTTACTTCCTACCTAAGAATGTGAGGTGAACAGATTTGAGAGATGCTTAGGTGGTAGAGCGAACAGGAGTTGGTGACAAAGTGCTGGGGAAGAGGAAAGTCAAGATGCCCCTATGTTCCTGGTCTGCAGATCTGTGTGGGTGGTGACACAATCACTGTGCCAACCAGCCCTGGAGGACACCCTTGATTGTAGAAAATAAACTGGATTTCAGGAGCCATCAATTATCTTATGAACATAGAGTGTTCTATGTGTCCCTACTCTATCAGACGCAGAACCAATGGGGCTGGAGCAATTGGTATGAGCAACCAACTCCCCTGAGAGCTGATGGATCTGCTTAGGTCACCCCTGGCTTCCCACTGCATTTGGAATCACATTTGAACTCCCGCCCACAGTCTCCAAAACCACACAGGATCTGGCCTCTGCAGACCTCCCCACTTCATCTCCCCATTCTCCCTCCTACCTCCAGCTTGTGATCACCTCCAACCTCTTAACCTTTCAAGCTTGTTCCTATCTCAAGACATGTAAATCTGAGACAGTCCTGAAATCCTCTTCCTCAAGATCCTCAAATAACACCTCCTCAGAAAGGCCTCCCCCAACCACCCTCTTGGGTGACTCTCTAGCCATGTTCCCTGCTATGTTTTTCTTCATAGCGCTTAACATTATAAGAAACTAACGAATTTCTCAGCATACATGTTAAGCTTTTCCCCAAACCATATTTTGTGCTCAATGTTAGAAGGCAATAGCTGAGCAAGAAAATTGGCCCAGAGTCATCCTGGTAGAGATGGAAAGAAGTGAGCAGATTTATTCAAGAGATGTTTAAAAAGAAGAACTAACGAGGTTTAAAAAGCAGAACTAACTGGATAGGGAAAGTGAAGACCCCTTTTAGGTCTTCATGGATGATTATGTCAATCACTGAACTGGGTTGCCCTAGAAAAGGGGCAGTTGTGCTTATAAAAGGTATGAGTTGGGCTTCTTGGAGTGCCTGGGTGGCTCAGTCAATTAAGTATCCGACTCTTAATTTCATCTCGGGTCATGATCACAGGACTGTGTTATTGAGCTCCACATGGGGCTCCACCCTCAGCATGGAGCCTGCTTAAGATTCTCTCTCTCTCTCTCTCTCTCTCTCTCTCTCTCTCTCTCTCATTCTCTCTCTCTCCCCTCTTCTGCTCTCACACATGCTCTCTTAAAAAAAAAGGTATGAGCTGGGCTTCTCACTTACTGAGTTTGTGGTACCTTTGAGGCATCTGGGAGGTCCCTCCAAGTATGCAACTGATACCTGTGTCTGGAACCCAGTACACAGTATGTGTGGCTGGCAATGGACATAATGCTTGTGGATAAGATAGCCGATAAGAATAGAAGACAGAGACAGAAGAGGGCCTTGGAGCAAGCCTTGAGGAATTCCTCAAGAGAACAGCTGAGGAGTTAAGCTTGAAAAGGAATCAGAGGGGGTGGAGAAGGAACACCCAGTCATTGGCTGAAGACAGAAGAGGATTTTGACATGTGGGTAGCCTTCCTTGGCTCCCAAGTTGGACTCTCTGGGAGGGTCATCTCCAGCCCCGTCAGCCAGTGCCTGACACAGAGATGTGTGTTGAACTGGATATCCACGCTTTCCAAGTGATCTATTGCACAGCCTTTACAAGTGCTGACTTACTTAGGCCTCACAAGGACCCTGTCCATTACTCTCCCCCATTCTTCAGAGAAGGAACCAAGGCACCCAGAGGGTAAATGACCTGCCCAAGTCACAAAGCCAGTGAGTCTCAGGATTCAAACCCAGAGTCCATGGTCTTTATCATCATACACAGGAACACCCTCCCCCACTTTTTGCAGGCTCCTCTTTAGAGAGCAACAATACAATATCAGATAATTTGCAATAGCCAAACTTCATCTTTAGTAACAAAAACATTAGCTCTGAATGCAAACACAAAGTATGGGCCAGTATCCTCTTAAGCATTTGGTAAAAATAATGATGCAGTCTTGACTCTTTTTCCTCCCTCCCCTACCTCCCTGAAGAATTGCTTTGTCACCTTCTGAGGGAGTTCCCAAGCTCTGGGAGGGTTCAGAGAAGCTTCTGAGATCAGGATCCATACACAGGGACACTGGGTCATTCAGGTCTTCCCCTCCCCCCTGGGTGGTGTTAGGAACGTCAAAGCTAGAGTACACTGGAGCCACATATGGTGAAATCAGCTCGGACAGCCTGCACTGCTGCAGATGTTTGTGCAGGGTGGCATTTCCACGTCAGCTGAGCTTCTTGCCTGGGGACTAATATGGGCCTGTTTCAGTTATGACCTAGTAAGTAGACGGTCTGAATAGGGAGTATCTCAGTGATTTTGTATGACCTTGAGAGTTCCTTTTCTTAACCAGTCCTTCATCATCATTCAAACCATGCTTCCTTCCCATAATGTTAATAACCAACATTTCTTTGTTGCCATTGCCCTCACAATTTCAGAGTCTCCTTAAAATTTTGAAAACCTACACTTTTTAAAGTTTATTTCTTTATTTTGAGAGAGAGAGAGACAGAGAGAAAGGGGCTGAGAGAGAATCCCAAGCAGGCTTCACACTGTCAGTGTGGTGCCTGATGAGAGGCTCATACTCGTGAACTGTGAGATCATGACCTGAGCCAAAATCAAGAATCGGGTGCTTAACCAACTGAGTCACCCAAGCGCTCCTGAAAAAGCCTGCATTTTAAATGAAAAAAATATATATTGATAATGCAACCAATCATGTCTTTCACAAGGCTAAACAGTAGTTTCTCTTTGGCTTCATAAAATCCCAGAGCAGCCAACCTTAGAATATGTGTTAGTCACTTTGTATCCAAATAACACTGTGTGATTTGGTGAAAAGCCATGTGTTTACTGTCATGAAATATAATGTGTGGAAAACATCAAAATGCTATTGTGCAGGCTCTTCTAATAGCCTATCGGAACTTCCTTCACTTCAGAAATGACACACTTTAGGGTAGAACTTCCTATTTTAAAAACCACATAAACTCTCCCACCCATTCCCCTTCCAACCCTTTAGCAATCTGATTATGTAGTATTTTTATTTTCCCACTGTGATTGCCACTTTACCAACAAATATAACCAAGTTCTGAGAAATGCATAGGAATGCAGTCATACTAAGGCAGATTCACTTTTGTTATTTTTCCTTGCTTTTAAGTTCATACATTCAGTATTTTCCCCAGTGTGGCTCTTGCAATTGTGATCTATCTGGAAAATATATTACTGACCCATGAACAGAACCCAGAGGAAAACATGTTTGCTTCTGTATTGATGTGATTATTATGTGGATTTTGTAGTTTAAAAAGAAAGCAACTAGATTCTGCAACTGTATTCTTTGTAGAAACCAGCTTTGGTGGGGCTAATCTCATCAACCAATGAATTACACACTGATTACTCTGCTCATTCATTCTCAGCAAATTATAAGCAAAACTTCCAAGAATGATCGACCCTCTCACCTGGGCTTAGAATGGCTTTGGACTCTTCCTTTGGATTTACGTCCATGATGATGATTCTCAACCAGACGACTGATCTGACCAGGCTTCCTCTCATACTATCAGTCTGAAGGGCTGTGGAAGCAGAGGACCTGGGCTCACATTCTTACTCTATAGTCAGCCACCTGAGCTGGACACTTTTGTAGAGGGGCTTCCTTGACTCCTCCCTCTCTTTCATCTGTGACACCTACCCTGCTCCCCCAACCAATCAATCACCAAGTCCTGTCAATTCTGCCTCTTAAATATTACTCAAGGCCACCTGCTTCTCTCTGTTCCTCACTGCCACACCCTGGCTCAGCCTCCATCACTCTTAATCTCTGAAGTTGTCTCCCTGCCTCCATAAATGGGATCATTCCATAGAAGGGCTCTTTTAAAAATGCAGATTTGACTACAGCACCCTCCTGCTTAAACCCCTCAACAGCTGTCCATTACTTGTAGGTTAGAGCAAAGGTACCTCTTTATTACCCTGAAGCCCTGTTCCATGACATGACCTGGCAACTCGGCCTTCTGAGGCTGTCTCCTCCACTCCCACCATGTCATATAGCCATCTCATACAGCTTGAGACCAGCACATACTCTGTGCTAGTTCACTTCCTCACATGATGTCTCCTGGCATTACTTCTAAGGGACTTTTCTTTGCCCATCTTTGCCCAATTCCTGATTATCCCCAGCATAGAGTGTACAGCCTCTAGAAGCCTGCTCTCCATCCTTGCAAAGTACCCTTATTCTTATTCACTTCCCCAGGTCCAACAAGTGCCTGTCTCCTGAACTTCCTGAACATCCTACACTTGATGGAATTTCTCTGAGTCTATCTCATCTTCTAGCCCAGTGCCCTTGTGGGTAGGGATGATGTGGGTTTTTTTTTTTTTTTTTTTTCTGTATCTCCTGCTCAGTACAGAATCTGTCACAGAGTAGGCATTCAGTAAACATTTGTTGGTTGGTAATGGGGTTGGGGTTCTATGTGGTTCTTAGGGTACTGGACTTCCATCTATATCTCATAGAAAGCTCTATTTAGGTTTCCACAAATATTTGATTCAAATTTTATTTTTAAAAGATTGTTAAATTATTTTTCATACTTCACATAATAGATTCAAATATGTTACTTACAAACACATGACATACTGCAGATCAACAGGCTAAGTGTGTTGCAAGGATAAATCATTTTTGTAAAGACTCTGAATAAATCTTCTGCCATTTTCTGGTTAAATCTCAGGGTATAAGGCTGGTTCCTTTTTTTTTTTTTAATTTTTTTGACATTTATTTATTTTTGAGACAGAGAGAGACAGAGAGAGACAGAGCATGAACGGGAGGGGAGGGGGCGGCAGAGAGAGAGGGAGACACAGAATCTGAAGCAGGCTCCAGGCTCTGAGCCATCAGCCCAGAGTCTGACGCGGAGCTCGAACTCATGGACCGTGAGATCGTGACCTGAGCTGAAGTCGGACGCTTAACCGACTGAGCCACCCAGGCGCCCCAAGGCTGGTTCCTTTTAAAACTATTAACAGTTTATAGCCATTTATCTGTGTGAATTAGGAATTTCTTTACAATGTGACCAAAGCAGATACCAGAAATAAACTAAAGCCTGAAGCTTTATCAGGTTGCAATGGTTTCCATAACCATGATTTTTTTTTAATATTTAACTAAAAAATTTTTTTAATGTTTATTTATTTTTTAGAGAGACAGAGACAGGATGTGAGTGGGTTAGGGGCAGAGAGAGAGAAAGACACAGAATCCAAAGCAGGCTCCAGGCTCCGAGCTGTCAGCACAGAGCCTGACGCGGGGCTCGAACCCACGAGCCGTGAGATCATGACCTGAGCCGGTCAGATGCTCAACTGACTGAGCCACCCAGGCGCCCCTTAATATTTAATTTTTAAGTAATCTCTACACCCAATATGGGACTTGAATTTACAACCCTGAGATCAAGGGGCTGTAAGTTCACTCCACGCACGTGCCACTGACTGAGCCAGCTAGGTGCCCCCTTAACCACAATTTCTATTTTTTCCATTTATTAAAACAACCTGTAATTCTCCTTGGCTGGCTTCACCATATGCAATTACAAGAAGTCTGAAGTTATAATGGAGATGTATACTAATAAAATGTTCTGTTATCCCCCTGATATTTTAGGGATTTCTCTAAGATGTTGTTTGAAAGATGGGTCTAGTACTTTCTTTAAAAGTTTGTAAACTTCTGGCCAAAGGGAAGTGGGGTCCTGGGGCTGAGGTTGTGGCTTCCTGGAGATTCAGCACCAATTCCCAAGGAAACAAAACAACTGCTGGGGACTGGGCCCAGGAAGCAGCTCTGTGTACCCTCTGCACACTGAGGATCCCAAAGGTCTGCAAGTCAGTCTCACTGTCTGCTTTGCAACAGGACCCTCTCTGCTCTGCCGCTGGAAAGTCCTGGGGGAACAGATTCTCACACGCCTGTGTGCCAGCCACTGGGAGGACAGTCCCGTCCCTGCAAATCTGCAAGGGGAATTCCAAAGGGACAGAAGTAAGGGGAAACCAGGCCTCAAGCTCCTTACAGGAACCTGGTGGAGCTAAACGGAGAGGCACAGTTCAGGGGCTGCCAGAATTAGGGAGCAGCACAAAGATCCCTTCCTTCTCCTTCCTCCAGATACCGTGCCAAGCCAGTGCTGTGTGTGGGTCAGCTGCCCAACTGGGCTTTGTGCCCTTCCCCTGGTCCCTGTGAGTTTCCTTCTCACTCACTGAACAAATGTAAATTGGGTACAACATGCTGTGTTGGGTCCCCCTCTTGGGGGTTTCTATAGCCATGCTTGTCCAGGGCTCCCTAAATCTCACCCTGAACAAATCCCTCCCTTGATTCTGGTTTCCTGTCAAGCTACTGCCTATCTCATCCCCTACCTTTCATACTGAAACTTTCTGAAATTAAGGATTCTCTGGATTCTCTGCCCGTAGACCATCAGGTCACACTCCCCCAAACTGACTGTAACTGGTTTTCCCCTGCTGCGTGAATGATACCCTTCAAAGGTCATTGGTGACTTCCTTATACTAAAATCCAGCACCTTTCTGTAAGGCCTGCTGGCAACTAGCAACCACTCCTCATCCTTGAGCTATTCTTCGCTTTTATGGCTTCACTTGCGGCTCTCCCTCCAAATCCCTGACCACTTCTAGCTTGTCTCCAAGGATTTTTCGACTTCTTGTTCTTCTCAAGGAAGACAGTTATGTTTGCCAGGGCTGCTGTAACAAGGTACTACAGACTGGAGGTCTCAAACAACAGAAATATATTTTCTCACTGTCTCAGAGGGTAGAGTCTGAGAATGAGATGTCACCAGTGATGATTTCTCCCCAGGCCTCCTTCTTTCCTTGGACATGGCCATCTTCTCCCTGTGTCCTCACATGTTCCCTCCTCTGTTTTTCTGTGTCCAAATCTCCTCTTCTCAGAAGGACACCAGTGTTATTGGATTAGGTCCCACCCTGATGACCTCATTTTAACTCAATTGCCTCTATAAAGGCCCTAACTCCAAATAGTCACATTCTGACATATTGGGGGGTGAGGACTTCAACACATGAATGCTAGGGAGGAACACAATTTAGCCCACAGCAATAGAATTCCAGATGAGGTTCTTGACTTTTTTTTAATGTTTATTTATTTATTTTGAGAGCGAGAGCACACACGAGCAGGGTAGGGGCAGAAAGGGAGAGAGAGAATCCCAAGCAGTCTCCTCGTTGTCAGCACAGGGCCTGATGTGGGGCTCAAACTCATGAACCGTGAGGTCATGACCAAAGCCAAAACCAGACGCTTAACCGACCGAGCCACCCAGGTGACCAGCCCCTTGACCTTTCTTAATGCTTCTTTCCTACACCCATTTCTAAAGCTTCTCACTATTCAATGAATGCTTTTATTAATTTTTTAATTAAAAAAATAATGTATCTCATTAAAATAAAGTAGGACAATCCTTTAGTGTTTGAAAAAAAAGGTTAATGAGAGGGTATGATTTTCAAGTAACTAATCTCAAAGTTGTTTTCTGAGCTCTGAGACCAAATTCCCAACAAGTTTTCCGACACCTCCCCGTGACAGCTGGTGCATCCCACAATGTGTTCTCTCCACAAACACCATTCTCACTCCTTAACCCTCATTTGTTGGCCAAAATTCCCCACAACTCTTTGAATGACTCCTTTCTTCTGCTTCACTCCATGCCCAAATATTTTGCCCATCCTATATACTCCTCTCTCGAGAACAGCTATGTAATTTATGAGACCTAGTTCACAATTTGTGGGGCTCTTTGTTTTCAAAACTCAAGAGTTTCAAGACAGTGACAGCAGAGCATTAAAACAAGCACAGGGTACCTCAGAGCATAATCTTATGTGACTGTGAAAGTCGCTTACCCTTGAAGCTGGCCCTGCCCCCTGCATTATCCCTCCCACATCACTCTGCACTCCATCCCCACTGATGCCCTGGATTTCCACGCTGGCCTCCTGAGACCCCACATCCATCACGTCTTCCCCATCCCACTCTATCTGCCTGATAACTCCTACTCAACGACATCTGCACCTGGCATCCTCTGCTCAAAGCCTTTGGTATTTCCTCATTTCCTACCAAACTGGGCACAGACTTTTCAGGCCAGCATTTTAGTCCCTGATTTCCTGACTTGACTCCTACTCATGCCTGTCTGACACAAAGCTTGAGGCAAACATTCTAGTCACTCTCTTCAGACTGTTCTCCATAGACCTCAATCTCCAAGCCTTGTGCTTCTGAATCCTACCCTTTCCATCTGTGCCATCAGAACCTCTCCAAAGATTAAGGCCTATCTCTTGCAAGAAGTGTTTCCTGGGTCTGGTCACTTCTTTCTGGTCAGCCTCACATGTTCAGGAGCTGTGGTAAGCACTTACTGCACACTTGTCCTTGCCAAGGGCTTGTGTGCTTTTATCCTTTAAACCTCCCATACCCCCAGAGGCAGGTTCTATCACTATGCCCTAGGGAGCTTGGAGGGACCATGTGTTGTACATGGTCCTCGCATGGTGGTGGACCAGGGTTCAAATGCAATAGTCTGGCTCAGAGTCTGTGCCTGTCTTGTGCCTTGTGTGGCTGATATTTGTGCATTTCTTCCATATCCACAGTAGACAATGAGCCCTTTGAAGAAAATAGATCTTTTCATCTTTGATTTCCCTGAGGCACTTCCTTTGTCTCCACATTCAGCCCATATTGCTTATGTGATGGAGCCAGAAATTTTGAAACACTGGGTTAGCCCAGGAAGATGCAATGACCAAATATATTACCTTACATTTCTGAATACTTAGCCAGTTAAGGATTCTTTGGAGTGACAACCCTTTTCAAAAGCAATGTACTTTGGGGACCATTCAGGAAATATATTTGTATTTGTCAATCACACTTGACTTGTGAATTGGTAGATTGAACTCTGTGTTAGCTTACCTACTTTCCTTCCAACTGAGAGCCATCTGAGGGGGTCTTTGATTGGAAGGAGGTAATCCAGCTCCCTCACATTTGTCCTGTTGTTTGGTTTTGTGTTAACCTCTGCCTCCACCTAAATTCCCCCCTCTCGCCAGGGCTAGGCCAACAGAGGGTAAGGGAGGGAGCCAGATTTCTTAGTCTCCCACTATTTCTTTACTTCTCACTGGCACTGGGAAAGCAGCTTCTTCCAGAACTTCTGTGGGGCCCGAATGCAAATGGTTCTCTTCTTTTCTCCTTAGTCCCTTTCCCGCCCAAGAACCAGTGATGCAGAGTGAAAACTGAGGGGGGTTTTAGAGAGAGGGGCACATGGTTAATATTTATATTTAAATAAATGCGTGTGTGTTAAACTTTACCCATAGACATTTGAGAAAATATGTCTTGTAAAAAGGAAGGCATTCTTTCCAAAGCTATTCACCAAAATATTTGCAGTGGTTGTATCTGGGTAGCGAATCTTGGACGCAATGGTCTTAGCTTTTTAAAGACGTATTTAAAATTTTTGTCTATGGCTAAGGTGTATTACTTGGGATGTATGTGTTTTGTATTGAGTTGGAACTTTAGAAGCATGTGACATGTAGCCTTATTCCTGTGCCCATCTCCTCACCTCATGCAATTCCCACCCCAGATGCTGTTGGGGGAAACAGGAGGAACTAGGTGCCACCCAAGGGCCTTTGCCTGTGGTCTGCAGGCATGTGAGTGCCTTCGCTGGGCAGAAACATGGTCAGGAGTATACCACTTCCCCTTTGAGCGGGAATTCCAGGACTAAGGTGGTGATGTGATTTGACCTAAGAGGGTGTAACAAGCCTGGAGGAAAAAGGAAATGAGCAGAGCTCTCCTGATTCACCGTCTTGTGTGTTCACCACAGTGCTCCACTTCCTGGGGTTGCTTTTTGCCACAGTTGGGGCCGGTGTCAGCTCAGAGCTCACTTGTGGTTCCCTTCCTGGGACCATGTGAGGTAGGGACAGGGAATGATGGCTCGGGGGTCCTTCCATCCTGCCAACCAATGCCCCCTCTCTGTCCCTCTTGCCCCTCTACTTCAAAAGTGCATCACCTGCCTTGCTTTTTAAAAAAAATTTTTTAACATTTATTCATTTTAGAAAGAGCACGAGTAGGGGAGGGGCAGAGAGAGAGGGAGACACAGAATCCAAAGCAGGCTCCAGGTTCTGAGCTGTCAGCACAGAGCCCAACGTGGGGTTTGAACCTATGAGCTGTGAGATCAAGACCTGAGCCGAAGTTGGACACTCAACTGTCACTTGCCTTGCTTCTAACCTACTTCTCAACCCACTGCAATCTACCCACCACAAGCTAGCATGTTGTTGGCATTCTAGAAACGCTGGTTGAGTTACCAGATCTTTACATGCTCTGTACGCTACCCTGATTCCATGTTGCCCTTCTTGTCTCTGCTTAGACAGAGATCTCAGTAACTCCAGCCCTCTCCCACCCCTTTGCTGGAAACCCAGCCCAAGGGAACAAAAGGGATATCACTTCAAACAACACCATATTTCTCCACCTCAACATTTCCCAGCTTCAGATAAAAGGAATGGGGTGAAAATGCATAAACACAATGGAAACAAGCCAAGGGTGTCTGAAAAGTTGGATACTGTGTCCTATTTGTTCCTAACAGCAGCGTCAGAATGGAGTGAAACCTACCTGGGTCCATGCTCTTGTCACTCATCTGGACTGGACTCCTCTCCCTCCCACTTGCTCTGTCCCATCCTTCTCCACAAAGCCTTCTCAACCCATGTCAGCCCACAAAAGCTACCTGTGACAGTGCTTGTAGTATGACCTCACTGTTCATCTGTTTATATCTTATCTGCTCCCAGATACAAAGCTCTCTGAACACTGAAATCATATTTATGGACACAGAAATAGGTGCACAGGTGCATAGGTCTTGAGATTGAGATCTGGGCAAAATGCCCGGCTCAGTCCCATGGTGGTTGTAAGAGAACAGGTAAGTTGCTTGAACTGCTTTGAGGCTTGGTTATCTCATCTGTCAATTAGGCAACAATAATCTCTACCTTATAAATGAAATGAGAGATAAAATGAGAAAATACATCTAAGAGTTCTGGTGATTTAGTTATTTTCCCAACATTTAACATGTTGCCCTCCTTCCCAATACCTAATGCAAGACCTTTCATGTAAATGTTCGATAAACATTTATTGATTGATTAACGGATGGTGAGTTACACTCCATTCCTTCCTGAATCTCCTCTGTGTATCTCAGAGGGTTGGCCCACAGGCATGTATTATGGAAGGGTTTGGATATATGCTTTGGTAGTCACAAGAAATTAGAGATAAATATTACAATCCATCGACAAAGTAGTCTAAATATTTTTTTGTTTGTTACTTTTCCTATATCCAGAGAAAAAGAACATGAAAATAACATGTTTGAGAAAAAGTCCATGCCAATCAGTAGGGCTTGTATGAATTAGTATTCTCTTCCACAAAGAGCTTTAAGAAAATGTAATCTATCCATTAGAAAGTAGGTATATGGGTCAGGGATTTGGCCAGAAACAGACTGCATACTTAAAAGGGGTAACTGTAAAGAGTTTGTTCAAAGATTTCTTTTTCTTTATTATTTACAAAGGGTTGTGAGAAACCAAAAAGGAAAGGTGAAAGAGTCTGTGTTACAACAATGGGGATCTTCAGTTCTGTTAGATCTAAAGGACCAAAGCAAAGGAAGAGTTACTGGTAACCAGCAAGAGCTGTATGTGTTAGAGAAGGCTGCCTGACATATGCTGTGGTATCCATCAGAGGAACACAGACCTGCAGAAAGGGAGCTGGTGGAACCAATAGCCCAACTTTCCTTTCTGTCTGTCCTCCAATGTCCTGCTGTGGCTTCAACCCAACCAAAAGCCAAAGGGGAAGGAGGTATGTTGCTAGTCCATTGAGGTTAGCTTCCTGGGCATAGAGTTGGATGGACAGTGGATCTGAAAGGCAAATTTAAAATATCTAGCATGATAGAACAGGAGAAAGAGAAGTGAAGGGGAATTAGAGTACATAAGAATAGCAACAAAAATGGATACTAGAAATAAATCCAAATATTTTAGTAATCACAATAAATGTAAACAGATGAAAGAGTCTTCGATTGGAAAAACAAAAGACAATCTACCACAATTCCCATTTATTTTTTTAAACATTTATTCATTTTTGAGAGATAGAGACAGAGCATGAGTGGGAGAGGAGCGGAGAGAGACGGAGACACAGAATCCCAAACAGGCTCCAGGCTCTGAGTTGTCAGCACAGAGCCTGATCTGGGGCTCCAACTCACTGACTGCAAGACCATGACCTGAGCAGAAGTTGGACGCTTAACTGACTGAGATACCCAGGTGCCCATGCCATAAGTTCCATTTAAAGGAGACATATCTCAAGCAAAAGATATCAGTAAGTGGAGAATAAAAAAAGATACATCATTAAATACAAATTAAAGGAGGACTTCTCTGGTAATACTAATATCAAACACAACAGAATTTAAGGTGAAAATTTTTTATGTAAATGAAGAAAGAAAAACACCAAGAAGATACAAAATTATGAAATCATAACTACTTAATAATATAGTCTTAAAATATACAAAGCTAAAATTGATGGATTTACAGGAGTAAAGTGACAAATCTACAACCATAGCAGGAGATTTAAAAAAATTTTTTTACTGTTTATTTATTTTTAAGAGAGAGAAAGAGAGAGAGAGAGAGAGACAGAACATGAGTGGGGGGAGGGGCAGAGAGGGAGACACAGAATCCAAAGCAGGCTCCAAGCTGTCAGCACAGAGCACAACGTGGGGCTCGAACTCACAAACTGTGAGATCATGACCTGAGCCAAAGTCAGACACTTAACCGACTGAGACACCCAGGTGCCCCAATACACTTACCTGACTGAGCCACCCAGGCACCCCAGTATAGCAGAAGATTTTAAAGTGTATCTCTCAGAACCTAACAGATCAAGCAGACCAACAGTTATAAAAATTAAGGCTCCCTAGATTTGAACAAACCATTTAAAAATGGTTAACTCTAGTGAGTAACATAAAGGCTCCTGCACCTATCAAATAAACAACATACAGTTTTTTCAAGCACAAATGGAATATTTTCACACTGATCACACTAGGCCACAAAGGAAGTATCTATACATTTGAATGAATCAACACCATAATGACCACCATCTCTGAAAACAATGCAATATTAGTGATTATTAGAAATCACCAGTAGGGGTGTCTGGGTGGCTCAGTCAGTTAAGCATCTGACTTTGGCTTAGGTCATGATCTCATGGTTCATGAATTCGAGCCTTTTGTCGGGCTCTGCATTGACAGTGCAGAACCTACTTGGGATTCTCTCTCTCTCTCTCTCTCTGCCCCCCCCCCCTTGGAGTCTCTCTCTCTCTCTCTCTCTCTCTCAAAATAAATAAATAAACTTAAAAAAAATCACCAATAAAAAGGTATCCAAACCATTTCTCCCATGTATTTTGAAACTAAATGGAATACTTCCAAATAGTTCATAATTTAAAGATGAAATTCAAGAGAAATTATAAAACATTTAAAACTAATAGTTTTGAGGGGTTCCTATATGTCTCAGTCTGTTAAGCATCTTACTCTTGATTTCCGCTCAGGTCATGATCTCAAGGTTCCTGAGATCAAGCGCCACATTGGGTTTCATGTTGACAGCATGGAATCTGCTTGGGATTTTCTTTGTCTCTCTCTCTCTCTCTCTCTGCCCACCCCCCACTCATGCTTGCATGCATGCATGTACTCTTTAATAAATAAATAAACCTAAAAAAAAGAAATAATCTTAATGAAAAAAAACTAACAGTTTTGAAAATTCAACTCTTTGGAATGCAGCAAAAGAAGTACTTACGGGAAAATCAAAGCTTTAAATACATCTATTAGAAAACAAAAATGACTGTAAACTAATGAAGTGAAAGTTAAATTCATGAAGCTAGGGAAAAAACAACAGTGATTTTAGTATTTATCTTAAGGAGTGTTACACTTAGATGGAATGGCATATATATTTGTATAGTTTCATCCAATGTGTAGCTCTTTTTCAGTGCTGTAGCTAATTAGCTTCCTTGGTGGTTGGCACATATTAGGTGCTTAAAAAACATTTGGTGAATGAATGGATGAGCGAATGCCCAAGAAATTTCCTATTTTCAAGTACCCATGTTAAAAAAAAATGTGAAAATAGGGGCACCTGTGTGGCTGAGTCAGTTAAGTGTCCAACTTCAGCTCAGGTCATGATCTTGCAGTTCATGAGTTTGAGCCCTGTGTCGGACTCTGTGCTGACAGCTTGGAGCCTGGAGCCTGCTTCAGATTCTGTGTCTCTGTCTCTCTCTGTCCCTCCCCTCTTTGGACTCTGTCTCTGTCTCTCTCTCTCTCTCAAAAATAAATAAACATTAAAAAAAATCTCTTAATGTAAAAATACAAAACAGGTAAAACTAATTTTAATACTATATTTTATTGAGTTAATTGTATCCAACATATTATCCTTTAAACAATAATCAATATAAAAAATCATTGGGCTATTTTATACTTTTTTTCATACTAAGCCTTAAAAAGTCAGTGTTTATCTCATACTTAAAGTATATCTCAATTCAGATGCTAACTTTTCATCAGAAACACTTGATTGGTTTTTAGATCTCCTAAAATTGACCACTAAAAAGTATTTTCAGAGGTGCCTCGGTGGCTCAGTCAGTTGAATGTCCGACTCTTGATTTGAACTCAAGTCATGACCCCAGGGTTCTAGGACTGAGCCCTGCATGGGGCTCCCAGTGAGCACGGAGCATGCTTAGGATTCTCTCTCTCTTTCCCTCTACCCTTCTTGCCTCCTTCATCACATGCTCTCTCAAAACAAACAAACAAACAAACAAACAAACAAACAAAAACAAGATAGGGTTGCTTGGGTGGCTCAGTCGTTTGTGTCTGTGAGTTTGAGCCCTGAGATAGGCTCTGTGCTGATAACTCAAAGCTTGGAGCCTGTTTCAGATTCTGTGTCTCCCTCTCTGCTCCTCCCCTGCTTGCTGTCTCTCTCTCTCAAAATAGATAAACATTAAAAAAACCCCCCCAAAAAAAAAGTATTTTCATATTCCAACATTTGAAACTTACTTAAACGTTTTCCAATAACTGAATTGTCAGTTTTTAGGTTTAAATATTAAAATTAGGGGCACTTGGGTGGCTCTGTTGGTTAGGCATCTGACTCTTGATTTTGGCTCAGGTCATGATCTCACAGTTTGTGAGTCCAAGCCCGGTTTTGGGCTCTGCGCTGACAGTGTGGAGCCTGCTTAGGATTCTCTCTATCCCTCTCTCTCCCAGTCATGCTGCTCTCTCTCACTCCCTCAAAATAAATAAACTTAAAAAAATTATAAATATTAAAATTAAATAAAATAAAAAATTCAGGGGGCACCCGGGTGGCTCCATTGGTTAAGTGTCCAACTCTTGATTTCAGCTCAAGTCATGATCAAATGGTTTGTGAGATCCAGCCTCTTGTCGGGTACTAATAGTGCAGAGCCTGCTTGGGATTCTTTCTTCCTCTCTCTCTCTGCCCCTCCCCTGCTCATGCTCTGTCTCTGTCTCTCTCTCTAAATAAAGAAACTTTAACAAATACTGTTTAAAAAAAAATCAGCTCTTCAGTCATACTGGGCACATTTTAAGCAGCCAACAGCCTCGTGTGGCTAGCCAGAAGCTATAATATTAGACAGAGTAGTCCTTGTCCATAAAGGTATTCATGGAACAAAGAACTGTGTTTTCCAAAGTATTCCTCCTTGACTTGTCTGCTAGCCTATGTTAAGATATGGAAGTTTCCATTCTGACCTCAGTAAAAAGAAACTTTCCTGCCTAAGTTACTATGTAGAAGTAAGGTAGCTCTGGACTATCAAAGTTACCCCTCTCTCAACAGCCTATGAAAATTTCTATTTAACAATAGCACTGATCACTTTATATTCTTTCTTTGTCAAGGATCAGTAAACTACACTTCCAAAAATATTAAAACCTTATATAATGGAAACAGTAGGGTAGTTTGCAAATGAATTAATAGCACTGGATTTCAGAGGACCCCAGCAAGAAAGTGGTGAGAATTCCCTGGTATCCTCTAAATTGAATGCATCTGTGAAAGGAGTGGAAGGAGAGCTCATGGCAACACTGCTCACTGTGCTTAAAGTCCCACCTCCCATCCTCCAGGGCTCCATGACAGGCCCAACACCAACACACCACACCACCTGTCTCCTCCTTCCCCTGCTTGGCTTGGTCAGAAGGGAGGGCTTATTTCAGCCAAAGAAACTCAACACCCCAATCAGGTAATTCTTTCCGCTTTGGCGTAAATTCAAGATGTGCAGAACCCTTGGGAGGCTCTTCACCACATGGCCATGCCCTCTTTGCCTCTCAAGCTTTGTCCTTTCACCTTGTGGAAAGAAAAACTCAGAAAAACTGTTCAAGGGCTCTGCTTTTGGCACTGCTACTGACTCACAGTGAAACCTGGAGCAAGTCTTTTTGGCTGAGATTCTAAAACAGGAATAAAGTCTTCCCTACTTATATCCTAGACTATTATGAAGGTCAAAGGAGAATATGTATTCTATGTAAAAATACCTGGAAAAGTAGAGAGTACTTTATTGACCTAAAGTATCATTTTAAAATCATGTTGCCTGCAAGTTTCCCCAAATATACCCAAGAAAGACTTAAAAGGTAGGTAAACCCAACAGGCCTTCTCATTTCTTGTTGGGAATATAAATTGGAATACACTTTTTGGAGGGAAATGTGACAGTATCTATCAAAATGTTAAGTGTTCATACCTGTGGAACCATAAATCCCATGTCTAGGAGTAACCAGAGAAATACGTGTGTCAAAGAAGATGTATGTGCAAGGATTTCACTGAAGCACGGTTTGTATTAGGAAAAATTGAAACCCGCCTGGAGTTCCAACCATCATAGTAATAAAGAGAACTATGCAGCTGCTACAGAATGAGGGAGACTTATGTATATCTATGCAAATGAGACCATATGACATTCTGATGTTTATAAAAGCAGATTACAGATAGAATACATTAAATAGTATAAATATATTATTCATATTGCATTAAAACTATGGAAAACATCAGTAAATGACCTTTTAGGAGACAGACTCTGGTAGACCTTTCACTTTTTACTTTTGTTTCTACACCGTTTAAAGTTTACATTGAGCATATGACACTTTTTTGATAAGCAAAAGAAGTAAAGATGTTTCCATCTTAAAAAAAACAATAAAATAAAAAATTATACCAAAAATGTGCTAGGCATTAGCCTAGTCATTTGAAATCATTTCATGATTTAATGATTAGTGATTAAATCATTTGAAGTGATTTAAAGATATGGTCCATTTCCTTCAGGGAGTCACAAATTAGCCAGGCATATTTAAAGGAAAAGAGCAGTCCTCCTTACACTCCAAATAATTATCTCCATCTTTAAAAAAATTTTTTAATGGTTTATTTATTTTTGAGAGAAAGACAGAGCACGAGTGGGGGAGGGGGCAGAGACAGAGAGGGAGACACAGAATCCAAAACAGGCTCTGAGATGTCAGCACAGAGCCCGATGCTCGAATTCAGGAACGGTGAGATCATAACCTGAGCCAAAGTCGGATGCTTAACAGACTGAGCCACCCAGTCACCCCTAATTATTTCCATCTTACAATAAAATTTGTAATTTTATTTTTACATGGTTATATGAGATCTTTTTACTATTTTTAAAACTTTTTTAGCTTTTGAAGTCCCAAGATATATTTACCCTTACTTTTTCTTTGTTCATTCAAGAAGTATTTGTGATACACCCCACAGCCAAGGCACGGTTCCATGTGCTATGGTGGAACTGAGGGTTATCTTATTCTGACCTTGGGGAGTTTGCAGTCTGATGGGAAACACAAGAGATCTGTATACAGAATAACAATGCAAGGGAGAAAATGACAAGTGCCCAAAGAGATAAACTAGATAATGGATTCTGGGCCCTCAGAGCGCAGGCCCTAGGGAATATAACAGGCAAGAGGATGGTGAGCCATTTGTGATTGGAGGCAGTGGCCCTGCGGCATGAAGAAGTGGTGGGATTTGGAAAAGTATCATTTTCTAAATATAGAAATGAATTGAGAAATGTATAAGAGTTAAAGCAAGTACCAAAGCTTACTGCTGTTTTTATTTCCAATGACTAAACCGACACTCTTGCCACATACCTATTCCTTTGTTGTTGTTTAACCAGAGGGAAAGCATGTGAACTTGCTGCCTACTGTTGGTCTACTATTCTCCCTCTCCAGCAGAAGCATGACCCAAGGGTGGACCTTCGGAGCTCTGGCTGAGTTCTGGGTGTTGGTTCAGTTACTACCCCTCAACCCATAAAAGGAGCTCTTGGATAGATTATTTTTGGTAACTGGAAATCTCTGAACAAACTTGATCTCTGAGCTGAGTCAAAAGTCATGTCTCTGTGCAACCCATGCTCCACCTTTTGTATATCGGGAAGCAGCTCATGTTCACAGTGGCCTGACACACAGCCAGAGTGATGGGTGTGTGGAGCCAATCAGTGCTGTGCTCCACAGAACCAGGCCCTTGAGCAAAAGGCTCCTCTGTGAAACAGCAATTCTAACCATTTCCTCCTAAATCCGATTTCAACATTCTAGAATGTCCCTCGATAAAGACGCTCATTTTCTTCTTTTTTTCTTTGTTCTCACGACAGTTTAAGGAAAGCTTGCATGAAGGTTACCTTTTCCTCTGGTAACAGTGCTGAGTCTTGACAACCAAGAGGGGCCATCATGTGACTGGTAGCTTTGACTGAGTAAAACATCATTCTAGCAAACATTTTGGGAACCACTGAGACTATGGGCAACAGATGTTCATAGACACAGTTAGCCAGGATGGTTTTCTTCCAATCTGTTCTATAGATAATTATTAAGCAGTTGATATGTCCCAGGCACAGGGGATACAAAGATGAATGAATGACCATGACCTGGTCCTTAACCTCTAGGCATCTGCGTTTCAGGGGAAGAGACATTAATAGCTACCATTATTTGGGTCCTCTTCAGGGTCAGATGTTATGCCATTATAGTTTCAATCATACTCTACAACCCTGCAAGATAGGGTTTGTTAGTTTCTTTCCACAGATAAAGAAGC
Organism: Panthera uncia; assembly: GCF_023721935.1. Classification (NCBI taxonomy): domain Eukaryota; kingdom Metazoa; phylum Chordata; class Mammalia; order Carnivora; family Felidae; genus Panthera; species Panthera uncia. Next base: position 57,277,852 of record NW_026057578.1, on the reverse strand, counting down.
AGAGACGTCAGGCAGCACAGAAGAGGTACACAGAGCATAGAAGAGACCAAGTAGAGGCTAGAATGGGATCTGTCCCACCAATGAACTAGAAATGTACACAAGACCCACAGTGAGAAGCAAGAGAGTGCACAGAAGCCGACAGTTATGATAAAATAGATAGGACTGTAAGAGGCAGGTGGAGAGGTAGATAAGCATTCTGGAGACATGAGAGGTCTATAGGGAGAGAGTCCCGAATCCCTGTAGCTGGACAGAGATAGCAGGACTTGTGACCAGGAAACATGCAAGAGCTCTGCTTCCAGGGCAGAGATGGTATGAGCTCAGTCTTCTCTCTTTTATTCAGTAACCCAGCTGTACCTCAGTCAGCCATCTTGAAGCTTCAGAAGGACAAACACAAGAGGTAGAAGGAGCATACTAATCTACTTTCCTGGAAGGGTGATACTCCACTGGAAGTGACTCAGCAGAATCACTTCATGTCAAGCAGAGCATATTGTGTGCCTGCCACAGACCAAATACTCCAGTGGAGGGAGTGGGCCAGTAGTCTGGTCAAATTTGCACTGGTCTGGGGTGCCTGAGGGGCTCAATCAGTTAAGTGTCTGACTTTTGATTTCAACTCATGCCATAATCTCGCAGTTCATGAGATTGAGCCCCATGTGGACTCTGTGCTGGCAGCTTGGAGCCTGCTTGGGACACTCTCTATCTCTCTCTCCCCCCTCCCCTTACCCCTCCCTTGCTCACCTACTGTCTCTCTAAATAAATAAGTAAATAAATAAATAAAACAAAATAAAATAAAATAAAATAAAAGTAAATTAAAAAAAATTTTTTTGCATTGTCCCAAGAGATTTATTTACCTTTCCCAAAGCTCCACTGGTAGTGGTTGGACTTGATCTGTGACATCGGGCAAGACACACTTCCTGCAAATGCTTTACTGACTCATCTGTATAATGTTCAGGGTTGGATAGGCTGATTTCCAAGGTCCCTCTCTGCTTTCCATGTCTACAAACTTAAGTCAGCATTTTGAGAAGGAAGACAAATTCTTATACCTCTTTACCTCTATTTGATGAGCTATTTTTATTGCAATAGTCAAACTTAACATGTGGAAAGAAGTATCCTAAGCCCTTAAGCATATTGTTACACAAGGGGGAAAAACTCTATCCTAAGCCCTAAGTATATTGACAGAATATAGAAATGTGGGTTTTGAAGATCTTAAAAGTGGCAAGTGTCAGAATGCAAGTTATAATCTGGGTTCTATCACCTATTGGCTACTGAACTTCAGACCCACTCTTCCCAAACTCCAGTTTCTACATCTGTCAATTTCAGTAAAGCATCTTACTGTGCAGAGCTGTTGCAAAGATCAAATAAGATGATAAATATAAAAGAGTTTTGGGTAAGACAAGAAGCTAGACAAGTGCATGTTAGGAATAGAATTTCCAGTATTAAATTCCTGATGGTCCAAGATTTGGCTGGCAGGCAAAAGACAAGAGGCAATGTATTATGGGTGAACAAGGCCAATTATGGATCAGGGCCCAGTAAAGTGGGGGAAAGAGCTTGCTGACAAAATGAGAATTGGAAAAAGGGGGGATTTGATTTCATTTGAGAAGGGAGAGATTAATTGGGAGCAGTAAGAGTACTTCAGAGGAAAGACAGAACTCCATTAAGCAGTTTCTTCTTTATGTAAATGTATCTCCTCCTATGGGAAACCAAGCACCGGGGTCAGGAGTGCTGGAGTTCATGTTGCTTCTCAGATTGCTTACCTTGGGATCATCTGGCTGCCCCAACCATGGCATTTAAGGATGAGAAGACAGACCAGGGAAGAAGAGATGACTTACCTGAGGTCACAGGAGTGGAAGCAAACTCAAAGGGCCTAGTGAAGGAATGTCTGGAGACATTCTGAAAGACTTGCTACTTCTTTTTAGTTAAAAGAAGTACTGAGGCAAAATTTACATAGAGTGAAATGCACAGATCTTAAGTATAAATTCGGTGATTTTGATAATATGTACACATGTGCAATCACTCCAATCAAAACATAAAAGACACATGTTACCCCAGAAACTTCCTTCATGCCCCTTCTCAATCTCACTCCTTACCCCTAAAAGCAACCACTGTTTTGATTCTATATCCACAGATTACAACTTCAAATGAAAAGAATATGCACTGCTGTGCATTACTTTGTGTCTGCCTTCTTTTGGGCTGCATAATGCTTTTGAGGTTAGTTCATGCCATTGTATTAGTTGTTCATTTCTTTTCAGTTCTGAGTAGTGTTCCATTGTACAGCTGTTTTGTTTATTCATTATTCTGTGGTGGATATCGGGGTTGTTTCCAGCGTTGGGCTACTATGAATGAAATTGCTATGAACATGGTTGTTTACCATTTTAAAATCCATTTTCTAGTCTCTTCTTTTTCTCTCCTTTACTCTGTGAGAATTTAAATGACATCCTGCCTTAGATACCAAAAGAGCTGGAGCACAAGGCCCTTCCTTGTTAGGGTACTCACACACACAAAAGGCTTCATGTTCAGATCTACCTGTACCAAATAAGGAAAATCAATATGTGGATTTATTTTATTTATCAAGAGTTTTGATAAACTTGGGTAAAACTATTTGCAAGAAGTTATGGAAGTAATGTGTTACAATTTGTAACTCATGGCAGTTTTTAGCTGCTCCATATTCTAACTACTTTGTGTCTTCCTAAGCAATGCTGTAGTAAGAATTTCCCTAATACATACACAAGGATGTCTCACCCATCCATCTATGAACCCATGTTGTTAAGAATGAAAGAAGTGGGGGTCCTGGGTGGCTCAGTTAAGCGTCTGACTCTTGATTTTGGCTCAGGTCATGATCTCGCAGTTTGTGAGTTTGAGCCCGTGTGGAGCTCTGTGCTGACAGCATGGAACCTCCTTGGGATCCCTCTCTCCCCTCTCTGTCTGCCCCTCCCCCGCTCATGCGTGTTCTCTCTCTCAAAATAAATAAACATATTTTTTTTAAATGAAAGAAGCAAAAGAAAATGGAAGCTACATGTCTTTCTCCTTCCTCCATTTGCAACAAATTGGGAATCAATGAAATTCATAAACTAGTCAGTAAGAAGAACAAATCTGACCCAGAATCAGAATTCTTTCCATACACTACTTCAGTGTTCCCTATTCAAACCCCCAACTCAACCCCAGTTGGCACCCTGCAGATTGTGAGTGCTGAAGCCTGACCACCTTTGTGATGTGACCATCATATCCCTCCTCAGTCACACACATCCAAGGTGGTTTTTTTCTGTCATTTGACACCCATGTTTAAATACCTTTCTCATTACCAAAATTTCTGATCCATTTAGAAAGTCCTTTAGAGGAATATCTAGTTAAATATGGTAGACTGAGTCATGTATTTGCCTTCACTCTCTCCAAAATCTTCAATAACAGACATGAGTTGAAAAAAAGAAAGAAGGAAAGAAAGAAAGAAAGAAAGAAAGAAAGAGGGAGGAAGGAAGGAAGAAGGAAAGGAAGAAAGAAAGAAACCTACAAGGACACAGAACAAGAGAAGAAATGACAGTAACACAAGTTTGGAGCCTGGAAATTATATGGGATTGTGCTAACACAGCACCCTTGAGAAGCCTAAAATCTAAACTAGCAGAGGAAGAAATTCAGAAGTAGACTGATTTCCAGTAGAAAGCTAGAAAGACTCAAGAATTAGAGGCATTAGTACCTTTCAAAGTGGGAGTCCAAGTCAGACTAAAAATAGGTATATATGGTTTAAGTGGCTTTGAGAGCTAGTTACACTTGAATTTCCCCTGTATCCTAAGCAACCAGGCAACTACCCCAACACATGCTGGGATAAGGTTCACTCTCTGAAGAGGAAGAGTTAGACAGACTCTGGCCCTAAGGACAGCAGGAATGGTGGAGAATGGTGTTACCATACTGAAAAGAGGGGACTAAATGAAGGTCAACTCTTGAGAGAATGACATCTCTCACCCATTCTCCAATTTGACTCCAAGGACACAGATAGCCAGGCTTATATCTCCTAAGAAGAGAAGGAGGAATTATCCTCCTATGTACATTTGGAGATTTCCCAATGAAACATATCAGCCAGATCACCCAACAATGAAATCCACCAATCAACAAGCACCACATCCCCACATAGGATTTCCACTCCTAATTGTAAATGGGTCACCAGACATTTGAAAAAGCCTTCCAATATTAACTACAAGGGTCAAAACAAAAGAAATGTCAGGTGGGAGTTGGGGAGATATAGGCAAAGAACACAAGAAAACATATATAATTAATATCCTTACAGAGATAACTAAAGGCATACATCCAAGAGATAAGAACAAGAGGTTATAAAATAAATTTTTAAGAAGGGAGCTCTTAGGGGTGCCTGGGTGGTTCAGTCAGTTGAGTGCCTGACTCTTGTTTTTGGTTCAAGTCATGGTCTCATGGTTGTGGGATGGAGCCCCGCATCCAGCTCCACACTGGGTGTGGAGCCTGCTTAGGATTCTCTCTCTCTCTCTCTCTCTCTCTCTCTCTCTCTCTCTCCTTCAAAGAAATAAATACATAAAAATGAAAAAGAAGAGAGCTCTTAGGAATTAAAGATATGAGAACAGAGGGGTGCCTGGGTGGCTCAGTCGATTGAGCATGTGACTCTTTGATTTCAGCTTCAGCCATGATCCCAGGGTCACTGGATCCAGTGCCATGTTGGGCTCTGCACTGAGTATGGAGCCTGCTTAAGATTCTCTCTCTCCTTCTGCCCCTCTCCCCAGCTTGCACACTCTCTCTCAAATAAAACAGTAATAATAAAAAACATATGAGAGCAGATATGTAGAATTCAATAAAAGGGTTAGAAAATAATGTTAGTTAATATCATAGGCATAGAACAGAGAGAAAAATTTAAAAAGTTGGAAAAATATTTCAAATATTAGCAAATAAATCAAGATGATCTGATATCCAGAAAGGAATTCAAGAATGAACAGAGAAAGGAAGGAAAGGAAATAAACCAGTCATATGAAACAATTTCCTAGAATGGAAAGATGTGTCTATACCGGTAGGGAGGGTTCACCAAGTGTCCAGAGCAATGGAGGAACAGCAGTACATAGGCCACATGAAATTTCAGAGCAGCAAGGACAACAGAACATCTTAAAGTCTTCCAGTGATTTACACAAAGGCCGGGGTGGGGGGGCACACCTGGTTGGCTCAGTTCGTTAAGCGTCGGACTTGTGATTTTGGCTCAGATCATGATCCCAGGCTCATGGGATCAAGCCCCATGGAGGGCTCTGTGCTGGGTGCGGAGCCTGCTTAAGATTCTTTTTCCATTCCTGGATTGCTCTCTCTCTCTTTCTCTCTTTCTCTCTCTCACGCTTAAAAAAAAAAAAAAAAAAAAAAGACACCGTCAAAGCCTTAGGAATAGACTAGGAATCAGAGAAGCTCAGACTCCTCATAAGTGACAGTGATAATACACCTTAAAAATTCTATGGGAAATTATTTCAAAATCAAAATTCTAGCAAATGTCACTGGAGGGTGAGGCTAGAATAAAATTTCTAAAACTTGGTCTTACTTTTCACCTCCCATGGGTGTTTTTGTTATTGTTTGTTTGTTTGTTAAGGAATGCTGTGCTCTATGGAAATGAGGGAATGATCCGAGCACAGGCAAAGATGGGATCCAGGAATAGGCACTCCAACCCAGATGAAAGGAAAGGGTGTCTTGTCCCCACACTGATGGTTGGGGATATCCTGTTGTGACTTCAGAGCAGCAGGCCTGGAGTGCTACCAGTTCAAGTTGAGACAGGAGGACAGAGGTTATAGGAGGGGGGACCCCAGGGGAAAAAATGAAATTAATAAATTACCTATTATATTTAAACATATTGAAAAATAAAAATAAATAACAAAAAATAAATATATTGAGAGGAAATTTACATTTTGGGACATTAGTGATTGGCACATAAAAATCTAAAAAGAAAAATTAAAGCTGCTATTCTCTTAAGAAAGCAAAAAAAAAAGATTGAGTGAGAAAGAAAATATAGATAATTATAGTACATGACATGGCTATGTCATGACATGGCTAAGCTTTCAGTAATATTTCCAAAGTCATAGTAATATCAATACTAGATACTGATTTGTACTGCATGCAAAAGCAGAATAGGGGCACCAAGATGGCTCAGTCAGTTAAGCGTCTATTGATCTCCACTTCGGTCTTGATCTCAGGCTCATGAGTTTAATCCCCACGCTGAGCATGGAACCCACTTAAAAAAAAGACAAAGCAGGGGCGCCTGGGTAGCTTAGTTGTTTAAGCCTCCAACTTCGGCTCAGGTCATGATCTTGCAGTCTGTAAATTTGAGCCCTGAGTCGGGCTCTGTCCTGACAGCTCAGAGTCTGCCTCAGATTCTGTGTCTCCTTCTCTCTCTGCCCCTCCCCCACTTGTGCTCTGTCTCTCTCTTTCTCAAAAATAAATAAACATTAAAAAAATTTTTTTAAAGCAGAATGTATTTATATGGGGAGGGAAAGTGTAATGTATGTGAGTGAATTATTCTCTTCCACAGAAGACAGACAAAAGATAACATCGAAGCAAAAAAATAAACACTACTATATGCAAGTTATTTTAAAAATATGGAGGCAAAAATAAAAATAAACAGCCAAACTAATTGGAACTGGGAACCTCTTGAAGTGGTAATCAAGGTTGGGGAGGCTGGCATCGGGACTCCTGCTTTTGTTACAAGGTTGTACAATGATTTCACTTTTTATTTTTTTAAATAATTCCACTTTTTAATGTATGTGTATAACCTTAAAAATGGGAATTTTCTAAAGCAAAGAAAAAAAGGTATAGGCTTCTGGACATTTTGGTGTCCAGAGATATGAGCACATTGAATAATACAGGATGTGATGCATGTAAAATGCCCTGATCCCACCGGACACAGCCACCCACAAGTTCAAGGACTCCCACCTATCTCTGGTTCCTCCTTCAAAGTTGTTTCACAGGTCACTAAAGGCAGATTGGTTTCTCTTTGGCAGTTTACACCCAGTGACCATGCTATAGCTACAGTACTATCTTTTTTAGTGTGTGGAAGAAATGCATAGGTTGCCAGGCGAGTGAACTAAATGTTATATTTAGCCGGGAAGATAACATATCCCTAATGTTTGGATTTATCAAAACAAATTCCAGATGGCAGGCAAGCCACAGAGAGAGGGCCATCTGGTAAGTTAAAGCAAGGCTCATTTTTTTAAAAGGTGAAAGGTAGTAAATGTCAAAACTTCCTATAGTGAAAATACATCTATCTGTTGCTACAATTGGAGGAGCAGTCCTGAGCCACATGTCTTACATGTGCTAATTTAAATATCTGTGACATTATGCTTTTTCAAATACCTGACTGATTTTTTAGTGATCTAAAAAAGACTTAGTGAATATAGTAAGATTTTATTGTATACCTGCTAAATATATATTGTATGATGGCAGCTGTAGGCATTAATAAAACCATTTAACAGACTCAACAATTACACAAATACTTTGAAAGTATAAACTAATAAAAACGGAAACAATTTTTTTCAAAATGATTTAAGATGTTGCTGCCATTTTTGATTTAGCTCAGCAGTGTATTTTTAGTGCATTTTTCTCTTTGACAGAATGTTTCTTGCACATATTTTCTTCCTTCTCCATTCCCACTGCTCCCTCTGAAACTAATCATTACATGCCTGTATTTATTCACGAGTTTCCCACCCCCTCCCTCTGGCCCCACTTGCACACAACTTCCAGCTTAATCTTCTTTAAACATTGCTCTGTTTATATAACTTCCTGGCTCAAAAAACAGTCAATACCTCTCCAATGTCCAGAAGATAATGTGCAGGCTTCTACCCACTGACACCCCCACCTTCCCTATTCTACACCTTGGATGTGATTTCTCTCATCTCCCCAGGCCGCAGCCAGGCTATCACCCAGAAGAACTGGAGCTCTGCCCCAATCTCAGTGCCTCTGGTGGGAGCCCTGATTCTCTTTGCTGGGCCTAATAGTCTTCCCCCCCATGAGCTGAATCTAATAAGCCGTGTCCAGCATGAAGGTGAAAAGTGCTCTAACACGAAGAGGCTTCTGTGGTTGAGCCCACCTCCAGGTCAGCTTCTAGGGGTGATGTCATTAGCCTAGATCTTATGTGATGGAAAATGTTGGTCATCTCAATAATGGTCTCAATAATGGTCCCCCAAAGATGTCCTTATCCTACTTCCTAGAACTTGTGTATTTTTCACCTCACATGGCAAAAGAGACTTTCAGATTCAAATTAAGGAATCTGAGATAAGGATTTTATCCTGGATTATCTCAATGGACCCAATGTAATCACAAGAGTCCTTATAAGAGGGAGGCAGGAGGGTTAGAGTCAGAGAAGATGATGTGATGACAGAAAGAGAAAATTTGAAGATGCTAAACTGTTGGCTTTGATGATGGAGGACAGGACGATGAACCAAAGAATGGAGGCAGCCTCTAGAAGCCAGAAAGGGCAAGGAATGGATTCTCCCCTAGAGTCTCCATAAGAATCCAGTCTTGCCTACCTTACCTTTAATTTGGACTCCAGAACTGTAAGATAATACATTTGTGTTGTTTTAAGTTACTAAATTTGTGGTAATTTGTTCTGGAAGCTAATACAACCTCTTTGTAGGTTCTCTTGGTTCCAGCCCCAATAATCCTGGCCTGTACTCATCTCTCCCTTGGCCCATAGTGAAGTCCCAGGAGGTTAGGCTGAAATTGATATAGGTTAAAACCTATATTAACTACTAGTCACATGTGGCTATTTATATTTAAACTCAACTAAAATAAAATAAAATAAAAAATTCAGTTCCTCTGTTACACTAGTTGCATTTCAAACGTTTAATAGCCACATAAGGCTAATGACTATGGAACTGGATAGTGGAGATACTGAATAATTCCATCATCACAGCATGTTCTATGGATAGTGCTTGCTATGATAATATGTTGTATACCACTAGTTTTCACAAGCCACTGAGTTCTTTATTCTGTCTGGTTTTACCTTTCTCCAATGGGCCTCAGGTAGGTTCCTTAGGGGACCTTCCAGGCTGGGGAAACACAGCTTAGAAGCGACAGAAGTGGGCACACATGGGTGAGTGTGCATCCTGGGTTGTTTCCATTGCCTGGGTCAAGGTGGAGTCTTGAACAAAGCCAGGGAGGTTCCTCCAGGACAATCTCCAGTGCTAGGTCTTGGCCCTTCCAGGGACTGCTGCCTGACTTCAGGGAGCATGTCTGGTTTTTTGAATTGCTTAGGAAGTCTGTTCTTGTAGTTAGATGATAAAAACATTCTTCATTATTTTCTTCTAATAAACTCAGAGTTTTTACTTTAAAACTTTAATTCATCTGAAACTTATTTTTATGTATGATGTGAAGTAGTGATCTTATTTCCCCCAATGGATAGCAAATGTCCTTATCATTTTCCCCCCCGCAATTTGAAATGTCACGTTGGTCCTTAAAATAAATTTCCATCTATAAACAGATGTTTTTTTTTTTTTCTATTTAGCCCTACATGACTGTCATCCTGCCTTAAATGTTATGGTTTTGCAGTCTATTTTGCCATCAATCAGGGAAATTCCCCTTTCATTGTCCTTATTTTTCAATATTTTTTTTTTGTTCTTGTTGTTTCCTCTTCCTGATGCACTTCAGAATCAGTTTGCCAAGTTTCACATAAATGGCCAGCCTGAAATTTTTTTGGAATTATTTTGAACTCAGACAAATGGGAACACTGACATCTTAAAAATACTGAATCCCTTGGTTTAAGAACAAGATTTGCTGTTTCATTTACTTAGGTGTTTTATTTTTTACTTTTTAAAAAGTTTTATGCTGTTTTCATTTATTAGTCAATTCTAAGGCATTTGTTGTTGCTAACATGAGTTTTCTTCCCATGGATTTTTAAATTACTTAACGTGTATACAGGAAACCATGGATTTTTGTGCATTGCTCTCTTACTGAACCCTTTCTGTTTTAACAGTTTTTCTACTGATGCTCTGGGATTTTCTAGATAGACCATCATACCATCTCCAAACAGACAATTTTTCCTTTTTTGCTCCTGGTGTCTTTATCCCTTACTTCCTTTCCTGGCTTAATTTATTGGAATATCCAATAGGATATTAAATTGTAGTGGTAACTAGTCACCCTGTATCTTCCTGACTTTTTAAAGGGTATACTATTATCTCACCATTACATATAATGTTTACTGAAGGAAATTTCTTTCTTTCTCTAATTTGCTCAAAAGTGATGTTGAAATTTAAACAAAATATTGTTTTACATTTGAAACAATTACATTGGGTTTTTTCTTTAAATTGTAAATGTTGAATTATAATAATCTTTTTTTTTAATTTTCCATGCATGGTTATCTTTTTTCCATGCTTTTATTCAGTTGAAAACAAAAACTGAGCCTCACATTAGCATTTTATATATTTACAGAAGAAATAGACATTTTTTTAAAGTTTAAGAGAAAGAGAGAGCAGGGGAAGGGCAGAGAGACAGGGAGAGAGAGAATCCCAAGCAGGCTTTGCACTGCCAGTGTGGAGCCCGATACAGGACGCAAACCCAGGAACTATGAGAACATGACCCGAGTTGAAATCAAGAGTCAGATGCTTGACCGACTGAGCCACCCAGGTGCCCCAAGAAACAGACTTTTAAAAGTATCATTAAGGATAAAAAGCTGATTCCTCATAGATTCGGGTTTTTTTTTTTTTTTTTAACTTAAATTTTAGTTAACAGTGCAATATTGGTTTCAGGAGTAGAATTCAGTGATTCATCACTTACATACAACACCTAGTGATCAACATAGGTACCCTTCTTAGTACCTATCACCCATCTAGCCCAGCCCCCACGCACCTACCTCCATCAATCCTCAGTTTGTTCTCTATTGTTAAGAGACTCTTGTGGTTTGTTTCCCTCTCTTTTCTTTTTTTCCCCCTTCCCATGTGTTCATCTGTTTTGTTTCTTAAATTCCACATATGAGTGAAATCATATGGTATTTGTCTTTCTCTGATTGACTTATTTGCAGTGACGTGGATGGAACTAGAATGTATTATAATAATGGATTTAAAAACTTTTTTTTAAGTTTATTTATTTTGAGAGAGAGAGAGCGAGCGAGTAGGGGAGGGGCAGGGAGAGAGGGAGAGAAAGAACTACAGGCAGGCTCCATGCTGTCAGCACAGAGTCCAACCTGTGAGATTGTGACCTGAGCTGAAACCAAGAGTTGTACACTTAACCGATTGGGCCACGCAGGGGCCCTAATAATGGATTTCTTAATATTGAACTAGCCTTATGTTTCTAGAATAAACCCTACTTAGTCAAATACTTTAGAATTAACCTTTAAATACACTGGTAAACTCCATTTGTTAGTACTTTTGCATCTATATTTTAAAATGATGTTCTTTTATACTTCATTATTTATTGTTTAAGTTCTGTCCAATCAGGTTTATATTAGCTTCGTAGATGACTTAAGAAACTTTCTTTTGCTACCTCTGGAACCTTTAAATGTCCTAAAGATCTGAGAAAATTTTGCTGTAACTGAGACAAATTACTTTTTCATTTTCTAATGTTTTATTTATTTATTTTGAGAGGCAAGGAGGGGTAGAGAGAGAGGGAGAGAGAATCCCAAGTAGGCTTCTTGCTTAGCATGGAGCCCAATGCAGGGCTTGATTCCACAACCCCGGGATCATGACCTGAGCTGAAATTAAGAGTCAGATGCTAACTGAGCCACCCAGGTACCCCTGAGACAAATTGCTTTTTAAAGATTAGTCTTTCAGTAACTTTAATTTCTTCTTTAGTGACTAGTCTATTTTGTTTTCTAGCTTTTTAAAAGTCATTCTGGCTCCCATATTCATTGCAACATTATTCATAATAGCCAAAATGTGGAAACAACCCAAGTGTCCATCAATATATAAATGAATAAACAAAATGCAGTATATACATACAATGAGATACTCACCCATTAAAAAAACAATGAAGTTGTGATACATGCTACAACATGGATGAACCTTGAAAGTATGCTAAATGAAGTCAGTCACAAAGAAGCAAATAGTGTCTGATTCTACTCTTATGAAATACCTAGAAGAGGGAAATTCTGAGACAGAAAGCAGATTAGAGGATACCAGGGGCTAGGAGAGAGGGGGAATGGGGAGTTATTTACTGGTTACAGAGTTTCTGCTTGGGGTGATGGAAAAGATTTGGAAACACAGTGATGAGGGTTGCACAACAATATGAATATAATTAATGCCTCTGAATTGTATGCTTAAGATGGTAAAAATGACACATTTTGTGTTATCTATGTTTTATCGCAATAAAAATTTTTAACCCATATAAAGTGTTTTTGTTTAAAAAAAAGGTCATTTTTGGTAATTTATATTTTCCTAGAATATTTTCCCTTTCTCTAGATGATTAAATTTGTTGGTATGAATTTCTAGTTTTATCTTTTCCTTAATTTTATTTATCTTTCTCTTTTAATTGTACAAGCTTGCCAAAAGCTTATCTATTTTATTGTTTCTTTACCCCTCTTCCTTCCAAGAACTAGCTTTTGCTTCTATTGATGAAATATGTTTTTTCCTTTCCAATTAATTCTTCCTATTAAATTCACAAGTTTCTTTTTCAAGAATTATTTCATTGTCCTTTTTAACTTCCTATTTTTGTTGTGTAGTCCCCCTGCTGTCCTTTATTTGAAAATAATTCACAATTTCAGTGAAAATTTATTTTTTTACATTAGGGGTTAAACATTTTAAACAATGTTACAACAAACTGATTTTTTTTTGGCTACCCTTTTGTTATTGCTCATTTCTAATTTTACTGCCTTACAGCCAGAGAATGTATCCTGTACATATAATTTGTACTTCTTATTTTATTTATTTTTTGAGAGACAGTTTGCACACATGCATGCATGCACATGCGTGAGTGGGGTAGGGGCAGAGGGAGAAGAGGAGACAGAATATCAAGCAGGCTCCAGGCCCAGCCTGAGGCTGGACATGGGGCTTGATTTCAAGATCATGACCAGAGCTGAAATCAAGAGTCGGAGGCTTAGCCAGCTGAGCCACTCAGGTGCCCCTGATTTGTACATTTTAAACTGTATTGAGATTTTCCATGTGGTCTGATTCACAGTGGTATTCTGAGGTTAACAGAAAAGAATGCATGTGAACAAACACACATGTATGTGTAAATATATATATGTGTGTTAGTAGTTAATTCTACTATTCAAATCTCCCACAGAAATACAGACTTTTTTTGTCTGTTTAATATTTCAATTTCTGAGAAAAGTATCTTAAAATGTTCCACCAAGATTTTGGATTTTCATTTTTTTTTGCATATTTGCATACATATTAAGGCTGTGTTATTAAGAGAGCAAAGATTTATGACAATATGTTTTCTTGGCAGACAGTGCTTTTTACCATTATGAAATATCTTTTCTCATTCCATCTAATACTTTAGTCTTAAATCCTGTTTTGTCTGGTATTAATATTGCCATACTTATTGTCTTTTTTAACCTGTATAGCTTTTCATTTAAATGAGTATATGGTTTTACAGTAATTTTAGAAGACTTATAGTAAAATGAACTCCTTGACTCACACCTCCTACTCTGATTTTCTCTCTGTTGAGACAACTACTTATTACTTTCATTGTTCTTCTGATAATTGCTTCCACATTTCTAAGTAATAACTTTTCCCACTGCTATCTCTTGGTTTTTTAGTTTTAGGTTTTATCTGTTTCCTGTTGTAGAATGTTACTATTTAGCTCCCTTACGTGACTCCATCACATTCCCATTTCCATTCACCACATCCTCCCAAAACAGTTATAATTTTTGGTTACATCAATATCCAATATTCATTATGATGCCTATGAAAGTTATTTAGTATATTGTGATTATATATCCTTCTAAGTATAACTTTTTATTTTCCCTGGAGTTAATAAATTTCCCTCTTTGCTTGGTTAAGTACCTATCACTAATTCATTCCTAACTTTTCACCAGGAGTGTACATCTCCCATCCACATCACAGTCTTCTCTCTGCCCTTTTGTGCCATTGGTTGATCTCAAGACCTGCTGCATTGCTGTCCTCCTTGGACTTCTCTGTATCTTCACCCTGAGCATTCCCTTGATCATTCTCCCGTGTTTTTATTACCAATTTAATTCATTATTCCCTCCTTTTGTTTCCCTTTCCTCTTTCCCTTCCCTTTCCTTTTTAAAAATTAATTAATTAATTAATCAATTTTTTTACTCCCTTATTTTTGTGGACCATATCCAAAGCTTCTTAGGACAGGAGACATAAGGGTAACCTGTCAGAAAATGTCTTTATTCTACTCTTGTATTTGATTGATAGTTTGGGGGGTATGTGTAGAACTCTAGGTTGAAAATCATTTTTCTTCAGGATTTTGAAAGCATTGCTAGTTTCTAGACTTGCTGTTGAGATATGTGATGCCAGTGTGATTCTCACTCCTTTGTGGCCTGTTTTGTTTCCTGAAATCTTTTAGGATCTTTCTTTTGTACTGAGTACTCTGAAATTTCACTAAGAGTTGCTTTGGTATGAATCTCTTTTCATCCACTGTTCTGGGCATTAGTTGATGCTTTCCATCTAGAAATTCATGTCATTTATTTCAGGGGGATCTTTTTTGAGTTGATAATTTGATAATTTCTTTTCCTTCATTTTCTTTTGGAAACTCCAATTTCTCAGGAAAATGAAACTGCTATACTGATGCATTGATCCTCTATCATTTCTAGTTCATTTTCATCCTTTTTCTTACTCAGGCTCATCATTACTTCTACTTTCTCGGAGACTTTTTCAAATTTATCTTCTTATTCTTTCATTTTTTCATATGTGCTATTATTTTAACTTCCAAGACAACTTTTGAATGTTCCCTTGTTTGTAGTCTCTTGGTTTCTTGTTTTCATAGATACAATTATCTTCTTTTACTTCTCTGGAAACATTGCTTTGTTTTGCTTCCTAAGTTTCTTGTACTTCTCCAATATTTCTGTCTCCCCCAAATTTCATTTTTCTCTTGTTGATTTTTGATTTGTTTTCTGCTTATATGTGGAGGCTTTCTTGGAATATCTGGTAATCCTTAGATGATCTTTCATAATCAAGAGCAAGTCAATTAACAGTTTACTTGCAAGGCCCCTATGTGTGGGTGTGGCTTGTTTCCTAGTGGGTATGCTATTAAGGAGATCTGTCTGGGCAGTGTAGTTGGAGGACCCCCACCATCAATATCTGAAAGTCTTTCTCTTAGACTAATCAGATTCCTGACTAGTCACGCCTGTGTAATAGTACAGAGTACGAGCATTCTTGGAGCCAAATGGAGGAAGGAGACCAGGGGCTTTCACTGTATACTACCTTATGGTAGCATTTCCCTTAAGCTTACTGTACTTAGTGTGGTTCCTCATTCCTCACCTAAGCCCTGAGTCCAGGCTTACTCTAGTTCATTCTTGCTCTAGCATATGTAGAGGTGGGAAGTATAGTTGGAGATCTAACTACACTATAGATAAACTTCAATCAATAATCCTATTTTTACCCTTACAATACCCCACCTTCCATAGTCAGACTGGTGCTGGTGACTCCTACTTTTGAGCCTTCCTGATACTCTGTGTCTGTGGTACAAAGTTGTCTACTTCTGGGTTCTTCCCCCACTGCCGAACAGGCATGAGTTTTTTGTTTTGTTTTTTGTTTTGTTTTTGTTTTTTTAATCATTTACCAATTAGATGTCTAACTGCTTTCCTTTCCCCAAGATGTTGCTTCATGACTTTGTCTTTACGGATCTATGTCTATATATTTAAAAAGTTCCCTTTAGGGGAGCCTGGGTGGCTCAGTCGGTTGAGCGTCTGACTTCAGCTCAGGTCATGATCTCGCGGTCCCTGAGTTCGAGCCCCGCGTGGGGCTCTATGCTGACTGCTCAGAGCCTGGAGCCTGCTTCCGATTCTGTGTCTCCCTCTCTCTCTGACCCTCCCCCGTTCATGCTCTGTCTCTCTCTGTCTCAAAAATAAATAAACGTTAAAGAAAATTAAAAAAAAAATAAAAAGTTCCCTTTACTATAACTTCAGTGGGTTTTTAGTTGGAAGTGGCAGCATCTTTAATCCATCATATTTAACTCAATATTCCCCATTTATTTTCACTAGTATTTGCTTGCCCTATCTTGTTTTTTGTACTGTTCTTGTATTTTCCAACTTTAAATCTGTTGTTTTGTCCCAGGTGTCTCTTACAGTAATAATAAGAGCTAATATTTATTGAGCACACTACTTTTTAGGCACTTTAAATATATTATACATGTATTGGGGTACAGATATTATATATGCTTTATCTCATTTAATACGCATGACAATACTATGAAATAAGTGGTATACACTATTCTTATGTTCACTTTACATGTACCTACTAAGTAGTGTACCCAAGATGGAAATCCATAGCCTGTACTAGTGTACTAATCACTGTAATACTAGTGATCTAGATTTTTAAAATCCATTAGTGCCTTTGTCCTTTAACAGGGGAATTTCAACCCATCATCTTTAACATGTATGAAATCTTACTATGTGCAGTAAATTACTATAAAAATAATATTATCAGTAAAAATTCACTTTCTTTTCCATCTCTGATGTTGGGTTTTAGCCAATTGAATATTTGTGGCCTCTCTCTCCTTTTCCCTCGGCCATGAATACAGACACATCTCAGATAAGGCTGCTCCCTAATTGTAGGTACTAGAATGAGAAAAAACATGGAACACACCTACAGCCTGAAATAGAGTCATACCCAAGCTATGACCATCATGAACTGTGAGCTGGAAATTAATGTTTACTGTTACAATCTACTGAAATTTTTGAGCTGTTTGATACAGCATCTTTTATCTTCTGCATCTATAAAAACTTTTCTTTTGCTGATGTACATTCTTCAATATTATCTTTCTAAGACCTGTGAAATACAGACTTTCTCAATCTTAAAATGTCTTTATTTTGACCTCCCACTTGCACATTAGCTTGGCTAGGCATAAAATTTAAAGTTGGAAGTAATTTTAATTTGGAATTTTGAAGTTAGTTTTTAATTTTTGGCCAATATCCCCCTGTACCCCATGTCTATTGTTTCTAATGTTGATTTGAGTTTCATTCCTTTATAGATAACCTGTTTTATTTCTAGAAGTTTTAGGAATTTCTCCTTATTCTTGGAATTTTAAAATTTTAAGATGACTTTTCTGGATTATTTTTCCTTTTTTTCTTGCTCAATACAAAGTGGACTCTTAAATCTGAAAATTCATATTTTCCATCACTTCTGGGAAATTTTCTTCAATTATTTTTCTGAATATTTCTTCCTTTCTTTTGTCTCGGTTACCTTTAGAACTCCTGCAGGAAAAATGTGCAATTCTCTGTCTTCCATGCCTTGTACTTTGTATCTCATAACTGACCATTGTCATTACTTTATCCTTTAGAACTACATTGAGGGAGAATTTCTTGGTTGATCTTATACTTTCAGCTGAATCCACTCTTCTACTTAGCCCAATTATTTAATATTTAGTTCATAAATTATTACAAGGTATTAAAGTCAAGATTCAAATCCAGAGTCTGTGCCGTTAACTACCACATTACTAGTAAATGGTATTTTTTTTCTTCAATGTAATTAGAGTCTTTGTCCTTTATTAAATAAATTTTAACCCACCTACATTTATTGGGATAATTGACATGTACAAATGTACTCTTATCAGCTTAAGGACATGAAAACCTTTAAATTTTCTCTGAGGATATAATTTATAAAGTATTTCTTTTTCCTTTCCTACGTTAAGGTTATTTACTTGGGGTTTGTTTGTGTCTTTTTTTTTTTCTTCAATGTGATTCTGATGCCTTTCTTTTCTCAATGTTTTTTTTCCCCACAAATAACTAGGTTAATCTTGGCTTTTTGCATTCATATTTTAGAGTCCCTCTTCATCTGTCATTTAATGTTTTGATTAGAATAGTCTGCCTCCTTCTGATTGTGAAGAAGGATCGGGATCTGGGATTAGGTTGGCATAAGAAGCTTGTCTTCTGGATCTTTCTCCCTCCCTCATTTGTTCTCTTGAGTCCTAGCCCCATTACCTGTGTGGTCCCCCATGCCAAATTTCTCACTTAGGAGAAGGATTCTCGTACTTGGGAAGCAAATATGGAGTCAACTCTTTCCACCTCTTTCTTCTGTCCTCCAATGTCCCTATGAAGATCTAGAAGCACTTCAGAGTCTACCTGTTTCCTTCTTTAACCCCAACATGATGAATGTTTCTCTTTTGAATGCAGTTATAGAGGTTTTAACCTAGGGACACACATTGCTGTCACCACTGGATGTACAGTGAAAGAAGGGGAAGGGAAAAGACTGCTCAAAATATAGTTATTTAACTTACTATCCTCACAACTGTTTGAAAGTCCAGGCTTGTTCTTTGTATTCATTTATGCTGAGTGCTGAGAAATTTTAGAATTGCTTATGTGGCCCTGAATTTTAAACAGGATTTTCCTTTTCTTGTTTTGCCATCAACTCAGTCCTATTCACCCTTTGTCTTCTAGGAATTCCTAAAATTTCTGGAGTATGAAATTTTTCTTTCTTGTGTTTTTGTGTTGCTATTGTTCTGTCTTAGTTATTTCTTTTTTTAAATTTTTTTAATGTTTATTTATTTTTGAGAGAGATAGAGACAGAGTGCTAGCAGGAGAGGGCAGAGAGAGTAGTAGACACAGAATCCAAAGCAGGCCCCAGGCTCTGAGCTGTCAGCACAGAGCCTAATGTGGTGCTCGAACTCACGAACCATGAGATCATGACCTAAGCCAAAGTCAGATGCTTAACTGACTGAGCCACCCAGGTGCTCCTATTTTAGTTATTTCTTTAATGGAGGGAGGGATAAAATATAACTTTAGTTCTTCATTTAGCCAACGATTCAGTCCTTCATTTTAAAAACACATTTTTAGTCCCTTAAACAAAGTAAGGAAAGGGAAAAAGATACATTTGTGGGTAAATTGCTTCTTCGTAGCCACTTCCAACAGACTTGAGTGAGGGACCTTTATCATAAGTCTTATAGTCCACATGCACTGGAGACTATGATGCTTGGCCAAATCAGTTAACTACTTTTTGAATTTTTTGGTACACTCTCCCTTTTGGTTTTCACTTGCTCTCTTCCCTCAATCCACCTTTCACTTAACTTGAATATGCAGAGTTGTCAAGTAGTCTATTTTCTCCTATCAAGTAGTCTATTTTCTCCTAGATAGAAAATCATCTAAGACATTAGTCTGTATTAAAATGTTAGGAATTTAATATATTTTCCTCATTAGTAATATATGTACTTTTAAAATGATGAATAAAGGAAAGCAATTCTCATCCTAAGGGCTTGCTATGGGCTGAATGTGCCCTCCAAAATTCATGTGTTGAAATACTAATGCCCAATGTGATGGTATTAGGAGGTGGGGCCTTTGGAAGGCAATTAGGGCATGAGGGTGAAGCCTTCATGAATGGGATCAGTGCCTTTACAAAAAGACATGAGAGAGCTTGCTTCTGCTCTCTCTACTCTTTCTGCTTTGAGGATACGATGAGAAATCAGTGGTCTGCAACCTAGACAAAGTCCTCATCGGAACCTGACCATGCTGGTGCTCTAATCTGACTTCCAGCCTCCAGAACTGTGAAAAATAAAGTTCTAAAAAATTTCTGTGGTTTATAAGGTACCCAGTTTGTGGTATTTGGTTGTAGCAGCCTAAACTAAGATAGGGGTAAATAGGTAATGGTGGCATTTCAGATATTTCAGAGGCAAAGCTCTTGAAAGCATAATTTTCAAACCATTGCCACTTTGTCTATTCATAAATATATAAATGGAATACTCCAGCAGCTTTGACCAAGTGTGCAATGTGAACTGCTGACAGTCATTTATTTTCTTTCTTAGTCCTCTACAGTAAAAGACAGTAATAATGCTTATTATTACTATTTTGAGCAAAAGTCAGCGTAGTCCCCTGAATATTTGCTGGGGGTAGCTGGTTGGGTATTTGTAAATGGGCACCTTTGGAAAAGTGGAGGGTATGATGGGTGAGTGTGCAAGGGAGGGATTTCGTGTTTACTTCAATGTCTTCTGACATCTCTACAGAAATAGCGCAAAGACAACAATAATTTCCAAAAGCCCTCCTCCCTGCATTGTGATCTGTCATCTTAGGAATTTCCTTGGAAGGAGAGAACTCCACTGCATACCTGTGGTTGGGAGGATTCATCCACACTGAAGGGGTCAATCTATAGATCAGGGCCAACTCACTGGGGTATGTACATGAAATAGGTTAATTATTTCTGACAACTGCCCCTAATAATTGGATCTCCCTTACACTGGTGGCAAGGATCTTATGGTCTTGTCCAGATTCCATACCTTTCCTGCCACTTTTGGGTTTTTAACAACTCCCTTGATTTTCACTTAATTGCTTTGATTAGCTTGGACTAAAGAGCTCTGATCTATCCTCCTTAATTTGAGGTTCTTTCTACTTAACCATTTTGATTCCTGTCCAACACATCAGTGTTTGTTTTAAACTAAGATATAACACATACTAATCTTAAAGTGTACACTAAAATGAATTTTTACATTTGTATACAACCCAACCAGCCAGATCAAGTTATGGACTGCTTACTATTATTAAGTTTAGAATGAGTGAGCATACCACTGTAGTGTCACATGATATAAAATGAAAAAAAGTTGCACAATCCCATCACAGTTTAGAATTAGAAAAGTCAAGATAACAGATTTGCTATAATACTACTATCTTTGCATGCTTTTTCTAGAGCTATCTATGTAGGAACACCATGCAAAAGATATTTTTAATGCTGAACATGTTATAACATGCAAATTAAAACATAAAATATTAAAGCCTGTGTTAACCACACTTTTACTCATCTTCTTCATCAGAGTCAGTTTCAGGGTTCAACATGTTATTCTCTATTCTCTCCTGGGTGCCCACCATAGTTATTTTAGATTCACAGAGGCACCTAAACCCACATAATAACCAAGTCCCTGCAAATCTACAGCTAGAACTTACTTTTTTAAAAAATATTTTATTTTTAAGTAATCTCTACACCTAATGTGGGGCTTGAACTCACAACCCCAAGATCAAGAGTGGCATACTCTATCAACTGAGCCAACCAGGTGCCTCTACAACTTAACTTCTTTTACAAATTGTCTCATGCTTTCAGTTCCTGCCCAAGTTTAATACTGTGTAAGAGAAGTGAGTATTTGGTAAAGTTAAAAACGTGTGCGTGTGTGTGTGTGTAACATTAAATACATCTGAAATATATTGGGAAACCTGGGACTACTCTCTTTTAGTAGGTTTTGTTTTTCTTCATTTTTAGTGAATTTAAGTGTGCATCATACATGATGATCCTTGGCTTTCCAGTTTCGACATTCCAAAATGGTGTACAGATTCACACTTGGGGTTGAGCCTGTTTGCCCTTGTTCAAACCAACAAACTGGGCATTGTTTTTGCACCATCATTCAGAGCTCTAAATAGTTGTCAAGAATGTGTAACCAGACATGTAATTACCCAAAGTGCCCTTTTTCAGACCCCATGTTAACTAAGTGCATTCCCCTCATTTCTTACATTTACCAGGCTTGTTAGTGTCTCAAGATTGCTAGCCCAAAAGCTCAGAACTATCTGTGTCTAGGGCAGCATCTATTGGCTGGAATCCAGCAAATGTAGAAGAATAAAGATAATTACTTGTAGAGCAAGTTCAAGGGTTCCTTAATATAATACCAAGTTACTTCCACTTGTCGTGACAGAATCTTTTACATAAAGGATTTTCTCTTGGAGAGAGGCAGCCTGATGTAGGAGAGTAGGACAAATTAGACATGGTCTAGGCTTCTCTGCATAAAGTGGTGTGACCCTGAATAAGTCAGTACCCTCACCTAAATATGACCATCATTCTCTGAAAAATGCCAATAGTCATAAAGCTGTATCATTCCAAGGATGTTACAAAAATCAGAGGAAATACTGAGCAGGAAAACCCTTTGTTAACTAGTAAATGTCCTGCAATCTTTACAACTGCTTTATTTATTGAGAAGCAGTAGTTTCATGCTTTCTAGGGACCACTGAACTCATAGCCTTGAACAGGCAGTGTACATCTCTGTTCCAGCCCTTCTCTGTAGAGTG
Organism: Panthera uncia; assembly: GCF_023721935.1. NCBI lineage: Eukaryota > Metazoa > Chordata > Mammalia > Carnivora > Felidae > Panthera > Panthera uncia. Next base: position 57,255,783 of record NW_026057578.1, on the reverse strand, counting down.
AGGGTCCTCCTTGGACCCCACTGGGAGATATCAGATGGCTACCCATAAGGTATGTCTTGAAAAGTGATGGATGATCTACATTTCCCCACAATACCTCCTGTACTAGAGCCTGTATCAGAACTTGAAATACCCACTTTGAAACCTTCCCATCTCATAATTTGGCAGAGCCTTTTTAGAGAGTGACAAAATATACCAAGAACTTTAAAAATGTTCATAGTCTTTGATTTTGCAATTCCACTCCCAGGGATTTATCTTGAGGAAATCCTAGCATGTGTGCTATTTAAAATAGTGACTGATTAGAAATAACCAAAGTACCCAACACCACATGATTGGTTAAATAAATTATATTACAGTCAATTCAGCCATTAAAAATTAGATTGTAACAGAATATTTAATGATGTTGAAATGTTCCTAATATATGAAGTGAAAAGGAGGTCACCTAACTGTACAATTCTGATTATATTAAACACACACTCCCACACACATGCACACGCACACATGTGTTTGCTTAGAAAAACAAAGTAAATATATTAAGTGTTAATGATTATTGGTAAGGATTATTGGTTAATTTTGTATTTTAGTATTTTATTTTATATTTCCCCGTATTTTCTTCAATGAATACATATTATATTTATAATCAGAGAAGGTAATTTTTTTAAGTTTCTTTTGCATTAGAGAATTAAGTCTTCCAAAACTTGGTAAAAATGTGTAAGTTACCTAAAACTTACTGGTCAAAAGCATAAGTTGTCCATGTGAATCTAGTTTTTAATCCTGGATTTGCTACGTTCTAAATGTGCAATCAGGGCCAAATCACTTAATGTTTCTACATCTTGGTTTTCCTTCTACGACATGGGGATAGCAAAAGTGTCTGCTACTCAGGGTCATTGAGGATTAAATAATGTAGATAAAGTCCTGGCACACGGTGAACACCCGATAAAGTAGGGCTATTACTACTACCAGTAGCAGTGCTGGGAGAGCTACTACATTCCTCTGCACACTACCCCTGTGACATCATCACAGGTAGTGTATCAGTCTGATTTGTAGCTGCCTTCTTGCAGAGTAGAGAAGGGGAGTTGGGAGCAGAAAATGTTGAGGATTCAGGGGCCTCAGAGCTGTGCACTCAGTGGGGAGAAGCGATATTCTTTTGTATCCAGATAAAATCCTTGAGAGCAAAAACTGCCCCACTTTAACTTTCTTGACTTACAATGTTCAGAGTAGCGCAATACCAGCTGCTGGAGGAACAACATATTCTAATTTCCTGACTTGTACATAGTAAAGTTTCATTGTATTGACAGAGTCTTGCATTTAATTTCCTTAGCTTTTTAGACACAAAGCATTCCTAACAAGAAATTGAAAATAAAAGGGAATAACTACACAATGGAATACACATGCTGATTTGAATATGTCACTGAATCTCATAAATACTCGTTAAAATAAATGCATGGATGTAACAAGGGAAATAAATAGTTTTGCTTCCAAAAGCAATATGATCATATTTAGAAAATATAAAGAAAGTCATCCTCATTTTATCCATGCCACACTATATTCCCTTATTTATATTATTACATCAAGAAATTCTGTCAAACTTAGCAAAAGACAGAGTTCTTTCAAAAAATTAAATAAACATGCTTAAATTTCAATTTAAAACAAGAAGCTATTTCTAGCAACGCAGTGGGAAAAAGTCACAAAGAATAGTTCAAAGCCAGTAAGACACTATTTTAAAACATTTAGCTAATTTACAAATATCCCAGCCAAACTGGAGATTACTCAGTGCTGAAAAGTATTGCTTCTGGCTTTACAACAAGCAAATTAATTTCTATTTGGACCATTTCTTCTTTAGTTTTCTTCTGCCTTTTCCCCCAGTCATCTGTTATATAATTGTAAAATGGTCTAAGAAATGTTTTTATGATCTAACTTAAAGGTAATTCTTTATGGTGATTTACAAACTGAAGTCATTCATTATAAAGTCAGTCTATTTGAAAAATGAAAGTAACTTGTAGCTAATGGTTAGAAGAAAGTTTTGTGTGATTTTTTTAAAATTTATTTATTTATTTATTTATTTATTTATTTTTTAACGTTTATTTATTTTTGAGACAGAGAGAGACAGAGCATGAACGGGGGAGGGTCAGAGAGAGGGAGACACAGAATCTGAAACAGGCTCCAGGCTCTGAGCTGTCAGCACAGAGCCTGACGCGGGGCTCGAACTCACGGACTGCGAGATCATGACCTGAGCCGAAGTCGGCCACTTAACCAACTGAGCCACCCAGGCGCCCCTGATTTTTTAAAATTTTGATGGATTTAATACAGTGCTACAAACTCAGTATATGCCTAATAAATACATGTTCGATAAGGAGAGGGATGGCAAGAGGGACGGTGAGGAAGTCACAGCAAAAACTATCAAAACCACTGCTTTTCTAAACCATCCATGTGCTAAACTGGAAACCACTACATGAGGGTAAGAAAGAATAATAGTCTTCAACTTCTCTAAGAAACATCGAAATCATTAAATTACTGTTATAGGTTGAATTATGTTCTCCCCAAAAAAGATATGTTGAATTCCTAAACTCCAGTACCTCAGATTGTGTCCTTATTTGGAAGCAGGATGGTTGAAGATATAATTAGTTAAGATATTGTCATCCTGGAATAGGGTGGACCCTTAATTCAATATGACTGGAGTCCTTTTGAGAAGTTGGCCATGTGAAGACACAGACAAGGAGAACGCCACATGATTGGACCTATGCAGCTGTGAGCCAACGAACACCAAAAATTGCCAGCAAACTACCAGGAGTGCAGGGAAGGACTGACTCTCCTACAGGTTTCAGAGGTAATGTTGCCTACCAATACCTTGATTTCAGACTTCCGGCCTTCAGATTGTGAGACAATACATTTCTGTTGTTTTAAGCCATCCAGTTTGTGATATTTTGTTAGGGAAGCCCTGGAAACTAATACAATTACTTTATTTCATTTTCTTTTAAAATTTAAGTTTGTATTTTTTTTTTAAGTTTATTTATGTATCTTGAAGAGAGACCAAGAGAGTGCAAGTGGGGGAGGGGCAGAGAGAGAGGGAAAAGTCTCTAGCAGGATACACACTGTCAGCACAGAGCCTGACCATGGGGCTCGAACCATGCAGCCGTGAGATTGTCACCTGAACAAAAACTAAGAGTTGGATACTCAACTGACTGAGCCACCCAGGTGCCCCTAAGTTTGTATTTTTTAATTCATAAAATAGATATGCTGCTAAAGGGAATTTGTAGAATCACTTCTTGAAAGGAAAAAAAAATGTCACAGTTTTGTCAGCCAAAAAGTACTAAAATTTGATGTATTTCCTCCCAATTTTTCCTTGGAATAGTTTTTAGCTTTTGTGCAGCTATGATTATAATCTCATACAAACTTATAGTGATATTTTCAATTAGCATTACAACATACATTTCTCTATTATTACAGACTTTTCATAAACATTCTTTAAATTTGTCAATATAAGCAGTGTTGCCCAGATTATTGTTTGTAACTCTATTTTTTAATTCTCCTGTTTTAACTTTCTCAATCATTCTTTTGGATCGACTCTGAGAAATTAAAAATGATCATCTCATCAACCTCTCCATAATGTGCTGTGTGAAAAACAGGAGGTAGGTTATTTAGTAAAAAACAGGCTGTCAAATAGACCCTAATAGATCACAGTCACACTTATAGACAGGAATCCTCAGATCTGTGTAGAAGATGTAGTAGGAGAGTGAAACATTTGATAATAATGAACCAGTTCGTGAATATTTGGTCTCACTCACCAGTCTGGGTGCTTTAACCACCATGACAATGCAGCTTCTAGTAGTATTGAATACAGACCCTAGGTTTCCTGATTCCCACTCCTGCATCATTTCTACTCAGGTCATGGCCATCATTTAAAAATGCCTAATGTGCTGCTTAGTTTTGAACTCAGCATAAACCTATCTAACAGATATCTGTGTCATATTATCATAGAAATCTTGGTTCTAAGTATACCTTTGCTTGAGATTTGTAAACTTTTCTTAGCCATGGAAATCTTGTCTTCATAAACTGTTACTCATATTCCCAATTTATAAAGCATAGAAAAGCAGAACCTGTGTGATGACAGGGAAGCAGCAATAATCTCAGCAGCCCTATTACTAACTCCCTTGACCTCCCTTGGGATAGAGGCAGCCCCTGAACTGCCTCCAAGGAACCCTAAGGTTCAGAGGAACACTTTTTGTAAAAGAGAACACATAGTCTAGTTCTTTATCCACTTTGTGTTTAAAATGGCTATGCAGAAAGGGATTTTCTTTCTTTTTTAAAACAATTTTTTTAATATCTATTTTTTTTGATAGATAGAGAGAGATTGAGAGAGAGACAGGGTGTAAGTGGGGGAGGGGCAGAGAGAGAGGGAGACACAGAATCTGAAGCAGGCTCCAGGCTCTGAGCTGTCAGCACTGAGCCTGATGCAGGGCTTGAACTCATGAATCACGAGATCATGACCTGAGCCGAAGTCCTTGGACACTTAACTGAATGCGACACACACGCACTCCAGAAAGGGATTTTCTTAAGGTTGGAAGTGTGTAAAGAATTAAGTTATGAAAAACAGCTTTTCAATTTTTCCTAGGCCACTGGTTCTCTCTTCTGAATGACTGTCTTGTTCCCAGTTCCTGGAAATTTCAAAATGGGTGGTGACATTTCTAACTTGGCTTATGTTGTAGCCTTTTCCAAAGTATTCCCTCTTTAATTCTTCTTGCCATCTACTGGTGCCCCATTTTCTCTTCATTTTGTCCTCTCTACATAATTGAAGGGCAAAGTTGTGATTCTAAAGATCATTTTTGCGTAGCACTTCTCCACAAACACTATTATAAATCTGAAGCCAGCTAATGATAAGTTCTAATGCAATAAAAGATGCAATTCTGTGAGAATAAGTGGTTTTTCCTTTTTGTGACTCTGAGTTGCATTTCCAGGAGTGATAAAGACTTTATGCTGATCCAAACAAACTTTCTCATCCAGCTCTTCCTCTCCCCAACACCAGGGGCCCCACTCCCAACTAACCTCAAGGAGCTGTCTTTAGCCAACAATTAGGTGATCCAGGTGATCCATGTCAGTCATCGCTGGCTTCTCGATCTGGTCCTGATGATTAGTTGGCCACTAAATATAGAACACAGACATAGATGAGAAGATGAAAATGACAATTATATTTGTTCAAAAGAATAAGAAAGGCCTCAAATTTTTAATTCATAAATATGGCATTTACAGTTCATAGTTTGTCATCGGTAGGTCACCACTTAATCTTTTTTATAGAGCATACTTTGTAGAGTATGGAATATTTTGAGAGTAGAATCACTATAATCAACTGAGAACTGCAAATCAATAGGACTGGCCAACTTGCACTAATGGAGCCTTGTGATTCATTAATTTTTAAAGGGATAAACTTGATTATGATTGAACTCCTCTTCAATGGAGGTTCTGATGCATACTGGCCAGGATCTGATCTATTTCAGTGGTGACATATTAAATAACTGAGCATGAGAGAGGCCCATTGGTCTAGTCATTTCCTGAGATTTCACTGTAGAGGACACAAATATATGATCAAATATAAATAAAAACTGTTATTTCTTCAGCTAGCAGGACTACCTTGGTCTACCCTTGGCAGAGCCTCTGATTCCATTCACCAAACCCTCTATCAAAAACAGACATACTTGACAACTATTTAATGTCCCCAACCAGCTTCTCCCAACCACTTCCTATGGCTCACATCTTGATTTCTAAGGCTAGGGCTATCTCTGACTTCATTCTTGAGACCCCTTGAGGATTTTTTACGTAAAGGACTTTTCACAGTGGAAGTTGATTGAAGCAATCCTTATATGTTTATTCGCAAAATACAAATTTACAAAAAGGCTAAGTTAAGGGACAGTAACCCCCTTCATACAACATTTCAAATAGGTTTTCTAGAACTAGCAAGTTCCTCTGTGTTTAAAACACTGTTCTGTTTTTTAAATATACGTTTACAGAAAACTTTTCCTGAACTCATAAAGTAAGAGGAATCTACATTTTCTTTTTCTAGCTAGCTAGGTCCATCTAGCCCAGCTGCCCAGAGTAAAACCTGCTCCTTAACATACTCCTCACTGGCTCATCTCCATGTTTCACTTTTCCTTCTCCTTCACTTGGACTTACTGTGATCATCTCTCAAATAAACTACCTGCACCAAATCTCTGTCTCAGGATCTCCTTTTGGGAGGTCTGAATTAAGAGAACTTCCTCATGACAGAAGTGACAACATCAACAGCCCTGGTAGCTAGGGTAGGATGTCTGTTTTGCCTGTGATCTGCTTCTTCTTTTGTTGCCCTTTGATCTGCTTCTGCATCCTACGCCTTCCATCCTGTTGTGCACTAGAGTAGTTGCTTCCTTTTAATTCAACTGATACACCAGTCAAAAAAGATTCTGACTCTACCAATGCTCAAAGTTGGCTTTTAAAGGGCTGAGCTTTGCTGCCAAATCTACAGCATTCCACATGTTCCATTAACTTCCATTGCTCATATCAACCCCCTTCCACTCTGGTTAAAAGGTATGAGCAGTTGTAGGACTGAGGCCAGGGTGATGATACAAATGTGAGTTTTTAAGGTCCGGAGAGGATCTTTCAATCATTTCCATCCAAGTCCTTAATCTCACATGTTAGAAAACTGAGAGACAGAGAGGGTAAGCATTTACTTAACACTTTGTCTATCAGAGAAGAGGAATTTAGATCTCTGACTCCTAACCTATGCTTTTCCCTTTCTGGGATTTTCCTGAACACATTCCACCACTGCTTCCTTTGTTTGACTCAATTCCCCCTGCTCACCACCACTTCCATCATTTATTTCCAGTTGACCTAAGCCCTGACCCTGAGCCCTTAAGTTATAATCATGTAGTCCAGTTTCACAGATCTTCTGCCCTTCTTGCCCTCATACGGAGGTTGAAAATTTCTACCAATATTTTTGCAACAAAGAAAAAACTATGAAATAAGTAAAGTGATATACAGGGAGTTGTCACTGACGACCTCTTGCATAATTGAGTTCCCCTTGGGACTTGTGTGACTGGGTAACTGTTGTGTGGCCCATTGTACTCTGGGAAGATACACATTTGTATCTCATGGCCTGCTGAATACATGAGCATCTAACCTGCCTGTGGAGCTCTTGAAAGCCAAGGCTAGGCTGTTTCTTCTTGACTTGACTGATAATCTGGCTTCTGTTTTTAACCTCCACATCACCCATGCTTTAGCTTTTCTGGTCCCACCTAACCTGTCTAGCTTTACCTCTCAGGGTCTTCTGAATCGAGTCTTCTGGCCCAGTGTGGCCAGGTTCCTAATTTTTCCAACTTCACATTCCTTGTCTAAGTAAGCTATCTTTTCTTCCAGCCTAAAATGCCAAGTTAGCATTTATTTTCCAGATTATTATTTTGATTATCTTTTTGGGTCGGTTTATTTTGTGGTCTCAAATAGATTCTTAGGAACAAGGGCCATGACTTAAGTCTACTTCTTGGTACCATACAGCATATGGCTTATTATGGACTGAATGCTTGTGTCCCCCTTGTGTTGAAACTCTAAGCCCCAATGAGGCTATATTTGTATATGGGGCCTCTAAGGAAATAATTAAGGTTAAATTCATAAGGTCATAAAGGTGGGGCCCTGATAGAATAGGGGTGGGTGTCCTTATGAGATACCAGATAGCTTTTTTTTTTTTTTTCCCCCCTGTGAAAACCCACATGAGGACAATACTGAGAAGGTGGCCATTGCAAGCCAGGGAGAGAGCTCTCACCAGAACCCAAATCAGCTGGAACATTGCTCTTGGATTTCTAGCCTCCAGAACTTCGATATAATAAATCTCTGTTATTTAAGCCACCCAGTCTATGGTATTTTGTTATGGCAGCCAGAGCTAACATAGGACTGTTGATTGAGAAAATGGCCCTCACCCTCAGATCTCAAGCAGAGTTACAAGCTCGGTAGGTGTCGATATTTCTGTGTGAAAAGTTAACTAACTTCCCACAGAGTCCAAAACAAAACCTTCCTTTGTCACCACCAGTCAACAACTGTATCCTTTCCTGTGTTCCTGACAACATCGTCCCAAGTGCGAACAAAGCTCTAAGCCACAAGTAAATCTTTTATCTTCTTGTCTACACTAACTCTGGCATCCTATCAGATGCCAAGTCTTAAGAGAGTCTACTGGCCCAAGACCTTGTATCTCCTTTCTCCAGGCCTTATTACTCTGTCTGTCCTGTGCTTTTGAGATGGCCTCTTAATGGTTCTTCTGATCTCTAGTCTTCATCTTATTGACAGAAGAGGAAACAAAGGCTCAGAATTTAAGTAACATGTTTAAGGCTGCACAACTGATAACAAACTAAGTTCAAACCTAGTTTAGTTTTGCCTCAAATCTAGCCTACTTTCCACTAGACCTGTTTAATGTTCTTCGTATACAGCCAGAATTCATAATGTTCTGCCTTTAACTATAGCTATTCATGAGACTCTTATACACATTATCAAATTGTAAGCTCTTCCTTATATCTCAGGCAATGGCTAAGCCAGCGCCTTGCACTGGGTAAGGTACTTCAAGAAAAGGTACTGAACTGAAAATGGAATGTAACCATCACAATGGTGACATGGGAAATAACAGTTTAGGAGAGAGAGATTCAGGGAAAGCTTGTAGGAGAAGGAAGAGTTGGTTCCTGAGCTGTGCTTGAGGTGATGATGGAGAATCTGGCTAGGCAGAGAAGAAGTGGGTGATCAGAGGTGGGCCTCAAAATCATGAGTGAACCTGTGGAGGGAGGCTGGCTTGGGGTGGGGGGGCTGCGTTTCTGCAGTGGGTTCAGCTGTGCTCACCAAGGAAGTCACTTAACTTCTTTACATGTTGGTTTTCTAATGTGTAATGTGGGAAAAATAAAAGTACCATTTGGGGTTAATGTGAAGAATAATGAGATAATGTACGGTAAATGCTTAGCACACTGTCTGAACCTAATATGTGTTACCTGATACTAATACTACTACTAAATATTAGTGGTAGTAATATGGTCTGAAGCATGTCATACACACCAATCTAGCTCTTTGAGTAAATAATTTACACTCACAGATAATGCCATTGCAGTGAATAGATTAGAAAACAAAATCATTGAAACACACTACTTAAATTCAAGGAACACTTTGGTTACTATGACTTTCCTAGTCAGTGGGTTCCAGGAGTCCCTCAGAAGGGATTCTCATAGTTGAAAATCTTCAAGTCATTGCGAGGCAGGAGAGTGCTAAACATATTCTGGGTAAAAGGTTAACTTGGCTGAATCAGGCTGACCCAGTGAGAACCCCTATTCTACTTCCAGGCTGCGCTTTTAAGGAATTTAGCCACATTCCTTATCTTTCAGTACTTCGGTTTCCTCATCCTTAAAATGTGGATAACAATACATAAGGGCTATAAGACAGGTTAAATTGGGTCCTGTGCATAAAGCATACATAATGGTACACAATGATGACAGTGATGTTTGTGAAGCCTGATTGTGAAGGGCCTTGGATTTTCATCCTGTAAGCCTTTTGTTCTCAAAATGTGATCCCTGTAACAGCAATGCTAGCATCATCTGACAACTTGTTAGAAGTACATATTCTCAGGCCGATCCCAGACCTGCTGAAGGTGGGGTCAGCAATCAGTGCTTTTACAATCCCTCCTGGTGATTCCGACGCACTTCGGTTTCGAACCTGCTGTGAGGTAACAGGGAGCCATTGAAAGTTTTTGTACAATGGAATGTGATGAAAATGATCCTAGTGCGCAGACAATATATCCTCGTATAAGAGGCTCAAATTGCCTAACTACGGAAAAGCTTCCAAAGTTACTGTTAGAAGCCTGTTTATTGATCCTTAAGCATCTTAGGCACAAACTGGGGTTAGCACTTAGGGCCCCAAGCACAGTGCTCACCTAATGAAGGAGGTAAGGAAGTCAGCGCACCGCAATTAAGAGAAGCTGCTTTGGATACTATTTCCACTGAAAGGCTTGGGACCGGGCGGCCAAGTGATGCTCAACGAATTCCGCCCCTACAAGCGTGTCACAAACGTAGCCTGCAAGAAAGGAAAAGAAAACCTTGTAGGGAAACCGGAAATGAGGGTCTTAGGGGTATAGAATCTGGTGGTGGGGGAAGGGGATAGGATACGCGGGGGTAAGGAAAAAGGGCGGCCCCTCGTTGGCCGGGCGACACCCCCTTCCCGTCCGTTTAGAGCCCGGGCGCGGCCGGCGGGCGGGGCGGGACGGGACGCACCCCCTGCCGGAGACAAGGCTCCGTCAGCCTCTGTGCGTTTGCGGCCAGGTCGATCCTGTTCCGTTTTGTTAGCGCGAGGTGGGGCGTCTCCTCACCCTCGGCACCTCACCGGGGACATCCCGGTCCGTCTCGTCCCTACTCTGGCCCTTTCTACGAGCGCCGCGCGGGCCGGTAGCCGCATCCCGACCGCTGTCCGCGCTGCCCGCCGGCCGGCCATTGTTCGGGCCCCACCCCTGCTGAATATTCACGCCGAGCGGGCGGCTCGCCCCGCGCCCTCCCCAGCGGGGCTCGGGCTGGGAGTGCGTTTCCGCTCGTTTTTCCTGCCGGAGAAGGAGAGGGGGAGCTGTTTTCTCTCTCCTCAGAATATATTTTCGGTGTCCCGTTTCTCCTCCTCCCTCGCCGCCGCCGCCCCCTCCCTCCCCGCCTCCCTCCCCGCCTCCGCCCCCGCCTCCCGGGTTATCTTTGTCTCGCTGCCTCGCGCTCACTCGCTCAACTCTCGGCGGCGCCGCGGCCCCACGCTCCGGGCCCGTCCTCTAGGCGCGCGGCGCGGGGCGCGGGCGCCGGGGCCTGAGGCGGCGGGCGACGCCCGGGGGCCTGACGGCCGCCCCGCGCCATGGT